>NC_041382.1:569830497-569839631 GCF_002162155.2 Triticum dicoccoides
CAGCGCGCTCCCGTCACTCACCATGGACGCCGACCTCGATGCCGCCGTCGGCCTCGCCTCCCTCGCTTCGTCCGGCATCGCGTCCGCCCCCTCCGGCAAAGGAAAGCCTCGCACCCCCCGCAAGACCGCCGCAGCGCCCAAGCCGAAGAAGAAGCTGACGGCCGACGAGCAGGCAAGAGAGTCGGTGAAGAGAAAAGACCGGAGGCACGCGGCGGGCGCGAGGAAGAAAGCCATCGCGGCGGCCGCCATCGCCGTCGCCGCGCCGCAGGAGGCCACCAACTCCCGTGTCGCAACGGCAACGAAGGAGGCGATGTTGTACCTAGGGTTAAACCCTGGACAGCACAGCCTCGTCAACGCCGCCGTGGCCGCGGCCAACACCGGCTCATATGCGTTTCCTCGGATGGTGCTGCCAGAGTCGCCCCGCGCGTTGGCGACGCAGCCGACGCCCGGCTTCCACGTCTACCCGCAGGCCTCCCGACTCTCCGGGAAGTGCTCGCCCTAGATGAGTGTGGTGGCGCCTTCCACTCCCGTGCACGCGCCCATCGACCTCAATGCCACATCGGTGGCATGTGGCTCATCATCCGGGGGCGAGGAAACGCGCGCGGCAGATGCCAACGGACGTGCTGCCGGGCGCACGCAACCTGTTCGACGGAATGCCGGCCTCCGGTGACAATGACTACATGCAGAGCGTCATCTTCGAGGGTGGTGCGGAGGCCACTGGCTGCTACCTCTTGAGCACTACGTTGGTTTTCTCTTGAAGAGAAAAGGTGATGCAGCAAAGTAGCATAAGTATTTTCCTCGGTTTTTGAGAACCAAGGTATCAATCCAGTAGGAGACCACGCGCGAGCCACCTCATACCTACAAAAACAAATAAGAACCTCGCAACCAACACAATAAATGGGTTGTCAATCCCTTCTCGGCCACTTGCAAGAGTGAGATCTAATAGAGATAATAATAATAAGATAAATATTTTTGGTATTTTTATGATATGGGTTGAAAGTAAAGATTGCAAAATAAAATAGACTGGAAACTTGTATGATAGAGAATAGACCCGGGGGCATAGGTTTCACTAGTGGCTTCTCTCAAGATAGCATAAGTATTACGGTGGGTGAACAAATTACTGTTAAAGAATTGATAGAAAAACGAATAATTATGAGAATATCTAGGTATGATCATGTATATAGGCATCACGTCCGTGACAAGTAGACCGACTCCTGCCTGCATCTACTACTATTACTCCACACATCGACTGCTATCCAGCATGCATCTAGAGTATTAAGTTCATAAGAACGGAGTAACACTTTAAGCAAGATGACATGATGTAGAGGGATAAACTCATGCAATATGATATAAATCCCATCTTTTTATCCTCGATGGCAACAATACAATACGTGTCATTTCCCTTTCTGTCACTGGGATCGAGCACTGCATGATTGAACCCAAAGCTAAGCACTTCTCCCATTGCAAGAAAGATCGATCTAGTAGGCCAAACCAAACTGATAATTCGATGAGACTTGCAAAGATAATCAATCATACATAAAAGAATTCAGAGAATATTCAAATATTGTTCATAGATAGTCTTGGTCATAAACCCACAATTCATCGGATCTCGACAAACACACCGCAAAAGAAAGATTATATCGAATAGATCTCCAAGAGAATCGAGGAGAACTTTGTATTGAGATCCAAAGAGAGAGAAGAAGACATCTAGCTAATAACTATGGACCCAAAGGTCTGAGGTAAACTACTCACACATCATCGGAGGGGCCATGGAGTTGATGTAGAGGCCTTCCGTGATCAATGCCCCCTCCGGCGGAGCTCCGGAAAAAGGCCCCAAGATGGGATCTCTTTGGTACAGAAGGTTGCGGCGGTGGAATTAGGTTTTCATGGTGCTCCTGGATGTTTGCAGGGTATATGAATATATATAGGAGAAAGAAGTAGGTCGGTGGAGCAACGAGGGGCCCACGAAGATGGAGGGCGCACCTAGGAGTAGGCGCGCCCCCTGCCTCGTGGCCTCGTCGATTGTTTCTTGACGTCCACTCCAAGTCCTCTGGATCACGTTTGTTCCAAAAATCACGCTTCCGAAGGTTTCATTTTGTTTGGATTCCGTTTGATATTCTTTTTCCTGCGAAACACTAAAATAGGCAAAAAAACAGCAATTTGGGTTGGGCCTGCGGTTAATAGGTTAGTCCCAAAAATAATATAAAAGTGTATAAATAAGCCCATTAAACATTCAAAACAGAATATATAATAGCATGGAACAATCAAAAATTATAGATACGTTGGAGACGTATCACTAGCGGTGTCGCCGGGGTTGGCTACGATCCTGACAAAACAGAAAGCCAGGACGGCCGAGGACCATTCATGCCGTCCACCTTTGATCAAGATCAGGTCGCCTTCATGCATGATCGGGTCAGAGTGGACCTGGACGGCTTCCCGCTCGACCACGAGTTTCCAGGGGACTACGGTCTCGAGGAAGAGGATGAGTTGGACATTGAAACGGAGCCTTTGTTCGAGGACGAGCTCGCCAACGAAGCCGCTGGGGGGAAGCCAAAGCGCAAGAGCAGGCGAACGAAGGCATACAAGGCGGCCAAGGACAAACTTCTTTGTGAGTGTTGGAGGGACATTGGGCAAGACCCCAAGACTAGCGCCGAACAAAACGCATCAACCTTTTGGACTCGTGTCCATCGTGAGTTCCGTGAGCGTAAGAAGTTTCCACCATACTAAATGCAAAACACGCACGGATGGGTGTCCATTTCGAAGCGTTGGAAGGTGATCCAACAAGAGTGCAACAAGTTTTGTGCCACTCTTGAGAGCATCAAGGCATGCCCCATGAGCAGCATCGGCATGCAAGCCATGGTATGCTAGCAAGCGACCCTCTTTGTGTCATTCCGTTTATGCTTGCATGTCCATTTCTATATCCATTTGCCAATATGCTTGCATGCAATTCATTTGTAAACATTTTAAATTTTGGAGGCATTCAAGGTCCAACACGATGGCAAGTGCTTCAACCTCTTCCATTATTGGAGGGTCATCAAAGACGAGGATAAGTTCAAGGCGCAATATGCCGCTCTCAAGTCGAGTGGGGGCAGAAGGCCGTGGAGGAGAAATACGGCGAAAAGCCACGGGCGCAGGGGAAGACCAACTCCAAGAAGAAGGGCAAGCGGGATGCGGCGTTGAACGCCTTGATCGCAAGCGTGGAGGGCATGATGACCAAGAAGGATTCGAGGGAGGAGGAGCGTTGGCGATACAAGGAAGAACAAATGAACGACTTCATGGAGATCAAAAGAAGGAGGCTTGACATGAAGGCGGAGAAGCAAACCAAGATGCTTGAGATGGAGGTGGAGAAGCAAGCCAAGATGCTAGAGGTCGAGTCCGCCAACGCCAAGACCAAGGCGAAAGAAGTGGCTCTCGTGAGCATGATGACAGGGTGAAGATCATGAAGGTGGATCTCAATACCGTGTCGCTAAGAAAGGGTTCGTGGTTCGAGAAGATGCAGGCCAACATGCTCAAGTTTGACGATGAATGATCTATGGCTATGAGTGTCACTCTTTTTTTATGTCGGCAAGTGTGCTGGCATGACCATGACCGTGATGGCGTAGTCGAACTCCCACATTTTTTTTGTGCTGACATGTGTGCCGGTCGCTGGCAAGTGTGCCAGCTGAACTGCGTGGTGTTTTTCTAAAGCTGGTATTGTATGCCGGCGCTGACATTGTGCCGGCATGAGGCGATGACATGGCTGCTGCCATGATGTATGACTGCGAGCCTTTTTTTAAATTTGCGTGCGGCATGAAATGGGCCGTGGTGATTGGGCGCACTGTCGATCCAAATTTTAAAAAGAGGTAAATACACTAGAAGTTAAAGAACTTGCACGCAACGTTCAGTTTAGTGCATAAACTTGTAAAATACGTGTTTCTGGTCATCTAACTTGTCCTCTTGTTCATATACGGTGCTTTCTATGGTATCCGGTCGTATCCCTATGCATGCCACATGGAGGGGCCCACTGTCAGTGGCTGAGATGGTGGTAATCTGCATGCACTTTTTTAGATAGCATCCTATTTGAGACTCCTAAGATATATATCAAAGAGTAAAAGTACACATTCTAAACTATGTTTTCTCTTATCTAGATTATTAATTTAAAATTATTTGAATTCAGACAAAATTTCCGTTGATTTGTCCGAATTTTTTCATTACTAAAACCAAAGTTACTTGGACTACTATTATGAAAAAGTTCAGACCTCGGGCTCGAGGATGTACATTCATTCTACACTATATTTTCTTTTATCTAGATTTTAATTTAATTTTTTTCGAATTCAAACAAAAAATATTTGATTTGTCCAGAATAATTTATGTACATCCATTCTGCACTGTACGTTCTTTTATCTAAATTTTTAAATTTACATTTATTCGAATTCAAACGTAAATTGAGTTTATTTGTCCGAAAACATACGTACATTCACTGTGCACTATATTTCCTTTTATATAAATATTTAAATTTGGAATTATTTGAATTCAAACAATTTTTTTGTTGATTTGTCCAAAAGAATTTACGTATATTCATTCTACATTTTATTTCCTTTATCCAGATTTTATAATTTTAAAAAATCAAATTCAACCAAAATTTTCGTTGGTTTGTCCAAAAGAATTTGCATTCATTCATTCTGCACTATTTTTTGCGGGAATATATATTTAAAGTTAGGTACTATGTGCAAAAAAAGATCTATCTTTGCGTAAAAAAAATTAAACATAGCTCACTGCCATTGGAATACATAAATTTTATACTATACAATACATAACACTTTTATCATTTTTATCTCTATTTATCACTGATAAATTAAAATCAAATCTATCTTACATAGAAAAAACAATATACAAGATAAAATTTGTTTGTGTTACTAAGTGTCGGTGTGGCCTGATGGTTGGCACTTGTACATGATGCCATAGTATCAAACTGGGGCTTTTCCTTTTCAGAAAACCCTTTTGTCGTTTTAATTTCTATTTTTTATGCAGTACGTGTTAAATAGCTTTAACTGTGCATTTTAGCGGTCAACTGTTAGATTTTCTTTTTTGAGGAAGCGTCAACTGTTAATTGGTCTAGTCGCTCTCTATGCTAGGCGGATCGTGCTAGCTCATTGGTTTGAATCCCATCATGCGTTGCAGCTTCTTTCATTTTATTTGAGGATTGTTTGTGTAAAAATAAATAGAATGTATGGGTCCTTTCTTAAAAAAAACAGCCTCAGCCACTGACGGTGGCCCTGCCACATTGGCACTCGTAAGGATACGGTTGGAAGCACCGTATATGCACGAAATGACGAGTTAGATGTCCAAAAACACGTATTTTACAAGTTTATGCATTAAACTGAACATTGCGTGCAAGTTCTGTGACTTCTAATGTACTTACCTCTTTTAAAAAGAATAGACGATGAACAGGCGGTCAAGCCAAATGAACAAAAAACGAATAAATTCACCGTTCATTTGGGTCGGGTTTGAGTTGCTCTAATGGTTATGGGGTCAGCGCAAACAGAGCCAATTCGCTCCGCTGTTCAAGTCCCCGATGAAGCTATTATTCGGCTGGATTGCGGCAAAGATTTTCGTCTGCTAGCCGATGGATGATGCTTGGCGCTGGCTTCCCAGTAGAGGATTGGCCTTCGCTAGCGCCCATGTGTCCGTCAGGATTCGAAGTACTCCCACGGTCCCACAACTGCAAGCGATAAATGCTTTCTTTTTTTAGCGAACCGGTAAATGCTACTCCCTTCATTCCATAATGTAGTGCTTCCTCTATCCTCGTGCTTTAATTTTGACCGTAAATTTAACTATCAAGACCGATTGTGGCAGGAGCAAAAATTATATCAGTGAATTCGTATTTAAAAGAAGTTTTCAATTATATAATTTTTTCTCCCACTGCAGTCGGTCTCATTGGTTAAATTTATGATCAAAGTTAGACCTTGAGAAGTGCGGGTACACAATATTTTGAAACGGAGGAAGTAGTAGTTGGCACTTATATAGCGTGGGGCACACTAAAGTAAGAAGTAGACCGGCCCAGTAATAGGAAGTGTACTGTGGAGCTAAAATCCGGTTTTCTGAAGTTTCTAGAAGTTTCTATGAGCGTTTTTTTGTTTTTCTTTCTATTTTTTCTCTTGGTTCTTTCTGTTTTTGTGGTTTTTATTTTTTTTATTTTATTTCCTTTCGCTTTTTTCATTTCAGAATTCATGATTTCTTTCAACTTCTTAAATATTTTTACAATTCTTATAAATTAGTGTACTAATTTTTAAAAATTAGGAATATTTATCAAATCTGTGAATTCTCTTCAAATTTGTGAACTTTTTTTGAAATGCACGGACTTTTATCAAATACGTGTTTATTTTTCTTAGCGGCATTTTTTTATTTTTCAATTCACAAAGTTTTTTAGAAGTGCACTAACTTTTTTCAATCCATGATTTTTTTAATTTGTGAACTTTTCCCAGATCTGCCGACATTTTCAAAATTATTAACTTTTAAATATATAAAATTTTCAGAATTTTACATTTTCATAATTTTCTCTGCTATTAAAATTTTACCATGTAATTTTTTAAATGCAGAAAAAATAAAATATGTTTTTTTACTTAACCGTGCAGTATTTTAAAATAAAACTGCTATGAGCGAGCAGTGACTAGCGCCAAGAACCAAGAAGACACAAAATTTAAAGGACTGCAGCCCACATGTGCACGAGCGCCAAACGCTTCAAACGCTGAATAGGTGCTCCCAGCATGTCTTCCGCGAGAGCTATATCTCGCTTAGTCCAAGACTAGCTTCTGCCTCGCTGTAGGATTTCCCGTTGTATTTACAGTAAGGGTATGTACAGTGATGTTATTTTAGGAGTGCCACGTAAAATAAATGATGATATGGAGGAGAGAGAACTCATAAAAAAAGCTTGTTTTCTCTTATTTAAGATAAGACAAGAGATGATCTCTTAGCACAATTTGTCTCACCATGTTTTAAGGAATTGCTAATTATTGAAGATAAGGCTAAGATATAACCCATTGTAGACATACTCTTTTGTCATCTTTAAATTACATGCAAGACTTAAGATAAGACTGTTTTATCAACCATTGTACATGCCCTAACATGCCGGCCTGTTTCTGCGCACTCACGGCTCGTTCACTCGCTGCGTTTTGCTCATTTTTATGGATTTATTTCATTTTTCTTCCATTTTTTGTATCTTCATGTTTTTTTGTTTTTTGTTTCTCCATTGTTTTATTCTGTTTTCACTGTTTTTTTCATTTTCCCTGTTTTCAGTATTTCTTTTGTTGCTTTCTTCATTTTTATTTGTTTTTTCTATTCTATTTTTTATTTTTATATTGCTTAGTTTTCATCGGGTTTCTTTGTTTATATTTCTTAGTTTTCATCATATTTTTAAACATGTGAAAGATTTAAAAAAATACATACATTTGTAAGATAGATAAAGTGATGCCCTCTCATCCCTCCTCTCTTTGAGGAAGAAGGCAGAGGGCCTTATTAGTTTTCCTTTTTGGGGAATAGGGGGCCTTCTTAGTTACCCACGTGACTTACAAACAACATGGACACATCTCATGAGCACAACCCACAAAGCACAAACCCATAGTTGTTGGTCCAAACATCTGGCCAGGTCCTCGGGTCAAAAAGAAAAAACATCTGGCCATGTACGTGACTGGTGATGTCTTTCAGTGGCTCAACTTTTTATGTTATTTATACTAGTATAATTGTGTACATGCAATGTATGTTAATATTAAGCCAATATATTAATTACATTGCAAATTAATATTTGATGAGATATTAACTATATGTTATTGTTAGATAGGACAAAACTAATTAGAAGCGCTCATAGTAGGCATGCTATTAATTAGGGGAGTGTCAGAGCTGGATCCGGCAAATCCCTCGATATGGGATCCTAATTAGGCGACTTGGCTATATGGTATCAGAAGCAAGGATCCAGCCAAGTCACCTAGCTAGGATTCCCTACCGAGGGATCAGCCCGATCCAGCCTCGACGGCGACAAAGGAATATCTTTTCCATTTTGGATCCTTCGCGATAAAAAACGGGTCGAAAATTCGTTTCTAGAAGGGCAACTGACTAGGCAATGTCATCCTCCGAGAACATATCTAGCTTTGGTCCATATTGTTCACGATAAGAATGGTACTCTTGCGCAGGTGCTCAGTTCATTCCTATCGGATATTTCTTTTAGGCTGGATTTATTTGCCCTCGTCTTAGGTCATTGTAAAATCTTTTACGCCGATTGGAATGGATTAAATTGACACAAAGACGGGATGTGTTTCGTTGGAACATAATTACATCTAAGCCCTTTACAGTCGACTCCATGTACAATGTGCTAATGCATTCAGAGGTTCCAGTGGATAATAACATAAAAATTGGAAGTAAAAGATTTCACTAAAAGTTCAAATCTTCATGTGGTATCTTCGAAGAGGAGTTATCCTAACCAAAGAAAACCTCGTCCATCGCAATTGGCAAGGAAGTAAGAAGTGTAGTTTTTGAACTCATGACGAGGGAATCAAATACCTCCTTTTCCAATTCAAGTTTGCACGTTTTACATGGCCAGTGCTAAAATAAGTGTGTCAACTTATTTTTTTAAGTGTCTCAACTTTGTACTAACTTTAATAGAAAATTATACTTAACTTGGGACACTTATTTTGAGACGGAGGAAATATTCAATAATTATGTTTTTTCCCTTCCCACCTGCTAGATTTGTTTGGTTGGCAAGACCATCTCTAGAAAATTACATGACAGAGCAAGCGCCAGACTCCTCATAGACGACCACTTGTGGCCCCGGCGGGCAGTGGTAGTGGTAGCAACCAGGATAACACTGTGGGGCAGGTACATGCAACTTCTTCTCACAGTTCTCAGGCTTCTTCTCATCTGGATCTGGTTTCTTATCTTTCACTTCCCCCACCTCCAGAATCACGGCGCGTCCAAGCTTCTTGTGGAGGCGGTTGACGAGGCAGACCACATCGATGCCATCACCGACCACCTCAAGTCGGTCAGTATAATCACCGGCTATCTTTATCAATATCACCCCTGTTCAAGCAACCAATAATTAATATCGTGACTAATGAGCTTCATACATTTAGATACATCCGTTTGAGCGAGAAGCAATTCTGGGC
>NC_041382.1:569839947-569841926 GCF_002162155.2 Triticum dicoccoides
GGGGCGGAGCAGAGAAAGAAACAAGGGGGGGGGGGAGCAGAGAAAGAAACAAGTAACATTGTCAAATTTTGAGTTGCGCACATTACAATGTAGTTCACGGGAAAAGCTAATCATATGTCTTTTTGTTAGAATAAATGGGCTTGGCTTGCTACATGAAGATTTTCTAAAATTCCTAATGTAAATCACAAAGGCCCATGTATAAATGGCAAATGAAGGTGCAATCTTTAGTCCCACCCTGAAAGTGAAGGAGGTGTGAGAAACGAAATCTACCACTCCACTAAATGTTCGGTATAAAGAGAGAAAGAGAACACCACATGTGAGTTCGCTTATATATAGAGCGAGAGAGCAGGTTTTCGAAACATGTCGCTCTTGTGATCCCGCACCGAGGAATTCTACATGTTTTAATCATAATTTCCTATTGGTCTAGTGTATGCTAGATTGTTGTGTGCTAATAATAGTTTAGATCATGATTTATGTTTTGAAATTAATCATGAATTTGCCTAATTATCCAACATTTTTGAGGGGAAAAAATAATTGTATGTGAAAAGGCCATGAACAATTGATGAGTTCATGTCATGGTTTAAATCTGGGGGTCGGGGAGAAGTAGTTGCAAAAATCCCGAGACATAACCAAGGCTCTTTCTAAAAAAATAAGCGAGACGGTTGGCCTTCGCCTAGCACTTGGCACTTAGGCAATCTAGGCACAACGTAGGTGGACCTATGAGTTTGGCTATCAAGGTGTATCAATATTAATTTTAAGAATACAGGTGAGTAAACTACCATCTATTGAATTGGAATATGACCCATTTGCCTTGTATGTGCAATATTACACGATTTCTTCAGGACAACTTCTTGCTTGCCTTGTCTAGAGATTTGTTTATCCCTAGACGAGACATTTGGTTGTTGCCTAACGCCTAAGCGTGCCTAAGCGCTTCCTAGGTGCCGTCTTTTCCTACAGAGAAAAGAAGTAGGGTCACTCGAATTGGCATGCTCTTCGGCCATGGCATGACAAGTTGCTATTTCTGAGCATGATAGCACTAAGTTGACTTCGAGATTTGTGTGACGCGTGTAATAGGGAAATCGATTAGGTCTTACAAGATCATGTAGAAACATACTAAACTAGGCTCTTTATAAAAAAGGTACATTTTAAACCCTATCGTTGATTGCATATAAATTTGTAAACTTTTTCCAGGGGACGGGATTATTGTAATGCCTGGCACTTAGGCATAACAAAGCAAACCTAACACAACATTATTGTAAAGACTAGATCATCTGTTCTGTCGCACTCCCACAAAATATAAAGTTTATGTGTGGTTAGATCTCAGTCAACTGAGACTTGACCAAGTCTAAGTCAAATGATATAACATGTAAAAAAGAAAGAAAAAACTAAAAAAAAAATTTGCACGGATCTTCACGTAAAATTTCATGAATATAGTATCAATTGAGACTTAGTTAAATCTTGATCGACTGAGATTTAGTAATCCCGATAAAGTTTCCTAGGCTGAGTTAGGCCCAATTTACAGTTGCTGAGCTGTGATGCGTATAAAATTAGCCATAAAAACTGTCAAAAGTGGTGCAACAAACCCTAAAATATGCAAAACAGACGAGGCAAACGGGATTATGATAATCAACGGCAATATCAAACGCAGCCTTAACTTCAATCAGAAGCAAAACAAGCGCATTTACGAGAGCCATATAGTCCCGTCTCAACGAGAAGTAACGGCACATAAACGTGTGCAAATGCATACCGGTTGTCTTGGCGGCCAGCTCCATGGCTTTTTTTTTTCTTTTTCTTTTTGCGAATAAGCTCCATGGCTTTGGACCTGCACTTGTCGCAAGGCATGCTCACCCTGATGACCATCCTTTGCTGCAACAACGAGGACGACAAGAACAACAGTAAGGACAGGCTAAGCAACGACCGGTTAATCAATCATGCACATCTAGTCAGTCACTGACTGCTCAACATGCTCATCTACAAGC
>NC_041382.1:569842139-569852019 GCF_002162155.2 Triticum dicoccoides
CACCCGCGTCGCTCCCAGGGCGACTCGGGTGGCGAAACCCTAGCCGCCACCCGAGACCCCTCCTCCTCGTCGCTCCCTCGCCGCCGCCGGAGGATGCAAGGCGGGCAAAGCCCTCTCCAGCGGACGGCGGCGGCGGGGTTGTCCCTTCCAGCACTTGTCGCCGGGCGGTGGAAGATGTGGGGGTGGCTGCGCGAACTTGGCGCGGGCGGGGCGGTGGATCTGGCATAGGTTGGCGGCGGCCGCAGTCAGCGCGGATCCCCGGCGGTGGTGGGCATGAGGTCATGGAGTGGAGAGCGGGCGGTGGCAGGGCATCATCCTGGGGTCCGAGCGGGTTGGATCTGGGTCCGGCAGGCCTGTGGCGGCGGCGGCGGGGATGTACTGCTCACGTCCGGCTCTGGTGGTGGAGGCAGGCGGCGGCGGGTAGTGATCTTCCCTTCAGCGAGTTCTGCGAGTTGCCTGCGTTCCCTTGTAGCGAGTGCGGCATGGGTTCGTGCTGTCCGCCCAGATTTGCGCGGCTGTGCGAACCGGTCAGCTCCGCCTTTCCCTTGGTGGCGTCGGCTGCATTGGGAGCTGATGGGGTGGGTTGCACAGATCCGGATGAAAATCTTGCAAAGACCTTGTCGATGCCGGCGGCAACGGCGTCTGTGGACGTCGCTTCCCTCCTTGGGGGTGCCGTCGAGGAGCCTGTTGCAACCCCACAACACTTTGATCCAGACTCCGGGTGAAAACCTTAGATCGGGCGTTGCCAGATCGGATGACGGTGTTGGTTTTCCATCACTTTCTCCTTGGAGACGTCATTTGTGGAGTTCTTGTGGAGGGCTGTCACTATGGGGCTGGCTGTAGGGGGAGGTTTGGGTTCGTGGGTGGCCGGCGGGGGCATGTGTTCTGTAGGTGGTGGTGATGGAAGTGCTGTGTTGATTCGGTGCATGCTAAGTTCTGGTTCCCTCTCTAGCTCTGGTTGGCCTCCTCTCAGGGATGTTCGTGGCGGCGATGAGGTCTCGGTGTTCGTCATCCTTCGAAGATGTTGCAGGCTCTTGTTGCTTTGTTTGGTGCCCAGGTTTGCTCATTTGGTGAAGGTGGTCGATGTGACACCAAGAGGAGGTGCAGTGCTCGTCTCGGTGGAACATTGCCCTTCGGTGGCATCAGCGACTTTCGTTCTCGCGATGTCACCTCGGTGATGGGATGCCCTTCGACGGTGTTGTGACTCTCCTAGGTCTTCAAGTTCAAGAGTGATCGCTGGGCAGGCCAGGGACTTTTTCCTCTCCATCGTCTCGACGTCGAGTATCCGTTCAATTGATCCAACAAGACTCCTCCCTTCTCTTCTCGGTTTGTTCCAGTTCTGTTGGAGGCCAGGTTCAAGACTTGTACTGCTAGGCATAGTTCGTTTCGGTTCTCTCTCTCTCTCTGTTCCCTTGTACCTTCTTGTGGGTGTCGTGTGCTACATCTTGTACTCGTTGCGTTGTATCTTGTTCTGGTTTATGAAAATGAAAATGGTTCAGACCGGCTTTTGCCCGTCGTAGCAGCTTCAAAAAAAAAAATTCTACAAGCAGTAAGTAAACCGAAGCGCCTTGCCTTCATCTGTAAAAAAGATGCTGAGTGGTGTTTGTTGCGACTTGGGAGATGTTGATCGGCTCGTTTGCACAGACGCAGTGCAACCAAAAAGGTTGTGTCGTGTGATATCCTCAGATTACTCTTATATATAGGCGTGCGGAGAGAAGTAGCTATCAACTGCTAGTACTGGGGAAATACACTTTGGTTTCTAGTTGTATATGCATAATATATGGAGATTTTTTTAATATTTTAATAAATAGTCAAAATAGGTAAGAACTATTTTGAAAAAAAAACTTGACTTACTTTTGCACTAATATATAAATTTTATGAAAATAAAATCAAAGTTGACCTCACAGCAGAAAAGACAAAATTTATTTGTATTATAGAGCACTATTCACACTATTTTAGTCAAAAATTTGTCTTTTTTGAAAAGAAGTCAAAGGAAGACTTTCTTTTTGTGGATTTTTTCTCACGAGTACAATAAAAGGTCAAGTTTATTTTAAAAATATTTTCAGGATTTTTTGATTTTTTGTTAAATTACTAAAAAAAATCCATATAGGGTGTAGATGCCCCATAGCCCATAGACCAAAATCTGCCTCCGGTAGTACTCCTGCTATTTTGCTTAAGAAACTAGTAACAGTATGCATTTGAGTATTGAATTGAGCATGTTTTGTGAGACCCTACGAGGAGAGCAACGGACCACGGGTGATGACAATATTACTCGAGTGCTAATCATAGTTTTAAATAGCCGGCTATAGCCCCGTTATAGCTGTTTGAGGGTGTTGCCGCTAAATGATTTCATGTACAATTTGCCGTTATAGCCCCACTATAACTCGCTATAGCCCAGCTATAGTTGTTTTTAAGGGTCGCCGCTAAATGTCATAGCCCGCTATTTAAAACATTGATTCTAACATTACCTCTACTAGCTAGGCGCCAACGCCATGGCCTTGGAGTCCCCCTTCCGTGGCCCTGCAGACAGCTACGGGGCCGTGGAAATATGGCGTCCGCCTCGTGCGGTCTCGTCTCGGCTGCCGCGCATGCCGCTGCCACTAGCGCCTAGTGGGCAACCGAGTGACGGCTGGCAATGTGGCATTGGCATGCGTAGGCGAACAACGCTGAGCAGTCGTTGAGAGCAACTCGTCTCAGGCCAACTCCACCGCACGACTCTAAACGGACGTCCGGTTTGGCCGGATTTTATTCCTTTGGGCCGGTAAAGAATTCATCCATGTCCGTGTTTATCCGATGAGTCGTGGATGCGCCCAGCGCGCGGCCGCATCCCAAATCTTGCCCGTGTTGGACGTGATTAAAAAACATAAAAACTTAAATAAAATGACTTAAAAAATAAATAAACGCAGTTAAAAAAACTTAAAACTTAAGTTACGGTCATGGCCACAAAACGACCCAGTTTCACGTCCAACTTAGTGCCATAATTAAACATAAAAAAGAAAATAAAAAAGGCCGCCGCCCGCGTGCTCCTGCCCGTGCCCGTCGATGCCATCGCCGTCCCCGTCTTCAGTGGCCGCCGGTGTCGTCGTCGTCGCTGACGAGGTCGACGTAGGCCGGCGGCGTCCAGAGGTGGGCCGGCTGGGCCGGCGGTGCGTGGTAAACGGAGGCGGGAGGTGCCTGCACCACCTCCTCCCGAGGCGACGCCTCCCGCTCCGGTGACCGCGGCGGCGTGACGCACCAGTTCACGCCCATGGCGTCGGCCATCTCCTCCGCAGTGCACGACCAGCCCCACCCCTGGCCCACCAGGCCCGGGTGGAACGCGGCCACCGGTGCCTCCTCCATGACCTCCTCGGGGATGGCAACCTCGCCGGCGGCGGAGTGGGACATCATCTCCTCAAGGCCCTCCCATTTGCCGCTCATCGTGCGTGTGCATGGAGTCCTCCATGACACGCGCCATGAGACATGCCTCCTCCTCCGCAGTCATGCGAGGAGGTGGTGGTGGCGATGGAGATGGTGAAGACGACGGCGTGAGGGCGCGCACCCGCCTATGCCCGCGCTCCTGGGGAGCAGGCGTTGTGCGCTCTCGACGTGGCCGCCGCGGCCCAGACGCCGTGCCGGCGAAGGAGGCGCGCCGTACGTCGTGCTCGTCCCTGAGCTAGGTGTCCCAAAGGTGTGAGTCCGGGGCGTACCTGGCGTCGTAGTACAGGTTGTCAGGGAGGAGTCGGCGGAGGCGCTCGATCTCCTCACAGCGCGCACGACCGCTCAACGGGGCCGGCGGGATGGGCACACAGTCGGCGGACAAGTGCCAGTTGCTGGGGAGGTGGACGTCGCTCCAGGGGAGCGGCGTCCTCGTCTTCCAATAACAGTGGCACCCATCCACGCGGATGTAGTGCTGGTCGCGCTCGCCAGCGAACGTGGGTGCGATGGAGAACGCGGGCGGCGCGGGGGCCCGGTGTGGTGGTGATGCGGGCTCCTCCTTCACGGAGCCGGCGCGACGTCCTGACGAGGAGCCGGCCTCGCGGTCGTGCTTCCCCTTGCGGTTCCAGAAGCCTGTGGCTTCGAGGTGGCTGGCCGACAAGCTCGAGGACGGGAAGGGCTAGGGTTTCGCGTTGTCGGATTTCGAGGAGGCCGCGAGATGGAGTGGGGCAGTGTGGACGATGACCGGTGTCATGGTTCTAAGTCTGACAGTAATGTAGGGGGGTAGGTATGGAGAGGCAAGATCTTAGCTATGGAGTAGTTGTAAGCACACGAGGTTTACGAGTTCAGGCCCTTCTCGGAGGAAGTAATAGCCCTACGTCTCGGAGCCCGGAGGCGGTCGACTGGATTATGCGTGTATGAATTACAGGGGTGTGAACCCTTTACACTGAGGAGGGGGGTGGCTTATATAGAGTTCGCAGGACCCCTCCGGCCCTCAGTTATGCAGGATTTTAAATACATTAAGGTCGGGCGTTACTGGTAGCGCCCCTAATAAAGTGCTATGATGACCATAAAAGCTACTTAATGACCGACCGTTAGCGTGCGGAGTGACTTTAGGTCTCCTGGCCGTCGAGTGGTTGGATCTTGGTCGAGTGATTGCTTTTTGGTCGAGTGTCTTTGAGTCTGTCGGGTGGAACACCTCCAAGTCGATTGAAAGGTGATTTCTTCTAGAGATGTCCTTGGGTAGGGCAGTTGGGACAGGTCCATGACCCTACCCTAGGTACATAGCTTCATCATTAGCCCCCGAATGGATCGAGGTTTGAGTGGGGAAGGAATTGAGAACTTCTCCGACTTATTTTTCATGCCATGAGCATATCATGTTTCGGATCAATGAACCTGACTGATGACAGCAACTTCGTTTTCAGTCGCCTTGATCCATTCTTAGTTTTTTGTCGAGTGAGTTTCTTTACTTGAAAAGCTCCGAGTGACGGTGTGGATGAGATCTTCCGTCTGACAAGTTGTTCTACTGCCCGCAGATTTCGCGGGATTCGAATTTTGGGAAGCGCGCGAGACGGGGGAGGCCGCAGTAATCGGATGGGATAGGGCGGAGCCGCCTCGATCTCCGCGCCACCTTTTTCGCCACGTATCGCGCGCGCGATTGTTACGGGATTTGACAGGACCGTCCGGGCCTACCAGTCAGCCACTCGGAAGCGACCTCATATAAGGCGTCGGACCGGGGTTTCTTGAACAGTGCGTTCTCATTTCCTCTTCTCCTCTTCAGGCTTCTTCGTCGCGCTCGCTCTCGCCCCAGCGCCGCCGCTCCGTACGCGTCTCGCCGGCGATGATGGGGAAGGAGAAGACGGCGGCTCTGGAGCGGGTGAAGAAGGCGACGGCAAAGGCGAAGGGGAAGGCGACCAGTCGGGGTGGATCTTCCTCGCGAGCTGGCCTGCCGAAGGGCTGGATCCAGGGCGACTGGATCCGCTCGGCGATCCGCCAAGAAGACCTGACGACCTAGCCGACGGAGGGCTGATCCCCCATGGATTGGCGCGGCTTCCGGGGAAGGAATCCGAGCCGCAACCTCGGGAGGGTGAGCGCGTTCTCCTTGCCACCCACGTCGACCGTGGATTTTCCTTGCCTCCTCACCCTTTCTTTCGGGGATTTCTGAATTTCTTTGGGGCACAACTCCACCACTTCACTCCCAACACAATCGTGTATCTCGCTGCTTTCGTGTCTTTGTGCGAGAATTTCTTGGGTTGTCGGCCTCACTGGGGTCTTTTCAAGCACATTTTCACCTGTTGTTCTCAGACGGTGAAAAAGGCCAATCCGAGTGACGAGAGAACACAAGTGATTCAGATGTGCGGGGGTCTTGGTGTTCAGATGAGAGGGAAAAGTTTCTTTCCAGCCATGATTCTTCCCGACTCGATTCGCGGATGGCAGTCGACCTGGTTTTACTGCAAAGACCAGCCGACGCCAGGGCAGTCGACTGGCCTCCCTCCTTTTATCATGGACCGAGTGAGGAAACCCTCCTCTTTGAAGGTGCTCCCAGAGGAGAAGGCGCAGGTTAGGGTGCTGGTCGAACAAGTGGTCCAGCTTATCCGTGACGGGGTCACCGGTATGGATCTCTTGGAGGTTTTGCTTCGGCGGCGCATCCAGCCTCTTCAAGCCCGAGACCATCCGATGTGGATGTATTCGGGTCTTGACGACACCACTCGGATTCACCCGGAGGAGGTCGATGATGACACACTGGAGAAGTGGCTGTCGGGCATCACCGGAAACAAGGACAACCCCAGGGGAGCCAGGAGAGTTCCTCCATTCGACTAGTCCCATGAACCAGAAAAGGTCCGATTCTGAGCTTTTGATTGTAATCTGAATTCACTCGCGCAGCTGTCTATACTGCGTCGACTGACTTTATTCTTCCTGCTTTCTTTCAGGCCCTTATCGAAATGTATTCAATGCCCAACGAGGAGCAAGAGCAAGACCTGGAAGGAGAGGCGGGCGGCGGCGACAGTGGCGAATGGTATTCTGACGGTGAAGAGGACGAAGAAAGCGATGACCCAAGTGACGAAGAAGAAGTCAAGTCGCCTCCTCGCAGGGAGAGGCGATCCAAGCTTGACCAAGAATGACCGAGCGCCCGTGAAAAGGCGATTGCTCAGGCTGGTTAGTCTTCAAAGCGTCCTCGGACCTCTTCACCAACCCCAACTGAAAAAGCGTCAAAGCATCCCAAAGTTGCAGAGCAGAAGCCTCGGAAGGCGTTGCCGAAGATTAAGATTGACATCCCCGTCGCTTCTGCGTGAGTGTCTCCCTTTGTATTCACTCGACGCCCCGTGCTGTTTGTTTTTTCTTGATTTAACCAGACGAACTTTGGAACTGGCAGCGCTGCTACTTCCGGGACCTCAGCTTACAGGGACGAGGATGAGGTGATGGAGGATGCGGTCACTTCCAATCTGGGTATGATTTCTGACATTCTGTCTTTATTTGGTCGACTCAACTGCAATATGTACCATTGGGTGATGTGATTTTGGCGATTGATCTTTGAACATCTCCTAACATTATTGACCTCCCCGATGATGATGATGAAGAGCCTGAGAGGCCTTTGACGAGGAAAAATAGGCAAGCTCCTGCAAGCAAGGTGCCACAGTCGACGCCGAGGGCGGAACCAGTCGTTCAGGACACTGGTGATGCCAATCGGGGTTCTGTTACCTTCGCCGTACCATTGTCGAGTGCCTTGCCTTCTTCGTCGACTGCTCAGGCCCCTGCCGACCCACCTTCAGTTTTTGCGACCCTTCATGTCCCAGAGGACGAAGTGAATGCTGCCAAGGAAGCCATACGCCAGGCGGGCATTATGATGGAGAAGATGAAGATGGTGCGGGACGCCAGTCAGGCCGCCTACGACGCCAGCTCAGCTCTCCAAAGCAACATTCAGGTTAGTTGGTCACCACTTGTTCTATTAGGATATGCTATCTGAAGACTCTCTTTCCGAAAATCTATGCATCTGTACACCCACTGGGTGCGTCGATTGAATTTTTGAACTAGTGGGGGCACGCTGAGTGCACCCACTGGGTGTAGTCCCCGAGATTACGGTGGACTGCTGGCAGTCGACTGTAGTCTTTGTATTTTGATTCTTTCGCTCGATCTGGTCTGGCCGCGTCGAGTGTAAACCGAAATGGTAGTTTGTCTCTTCTACTCGGTCTGGGCGAGTGGGATCAGAACCGGTGGGGGCACGCCAAGTGCACCCACTGGGTGTAGTCCCCGAGACCGTGGTCGACTGCTGGCAGTCGACTGTGGTCTGAGTTCTATGGTCAGAGTTCTTCTTTCTCTCTTTTTTTACTCCATGCACTCAACTCCAGCGGGCCGGTCGAGTGGGATCAGAACCGGTGGGGGCACGCAAAGTGCATCCACTGGGTGTAGTCCCCGAGACTATGGTGGACTGCGGGCAGTCGACCGTAGTCTTAGTATTTATTGTCTTTGTCGTTTTTCACTGTAAAATAACTTCTCCTCCCTGATTGCAGAAATCTTGTGATCTTGGAGCTCGCTTTGCTGACTTGGAGAAACAGCAGATCCAACTAAACCTTGACTTGGAATTGGCCAAGACAGAGCTACAAAAGGCCAAGGATGACGCCAATGGTAAGACGAGCTTGTAGACTGGTTTGTCTTAGGCTTGAGTACCCTTCTGCTCTTTCTGAATCAAGCACCATTTCTTTGCAGAAAAACTGAGAGAAGCTCTGGCAAAGAAGGATCAGGATTTGGCTGCTGCTCAAAAGGAAGCTGACGACAGAACCGCTCTGGCTGAACAGAAACTGGCTTCAGTCAGCCAATTGGAAGAAGAGAACACCAAGATGAAATCTACTCTGAACGAAGCCAACAAGGAGTGCACGCGCTTGAAGAAGGACAATCTCAACCTGTACGAGAAGATGGAAGGCAGCGCTCGCAGGAGGGACGATCTAGAGAGCTATCTGAGGAGCCTTGCCAAGAAGTTGTTCAACAAGCTTGAAGGTATACATTTTTTTGTTCTGTCGACTCAGCATACGAAAACTGACTTATCCTTGGATCGTGAATGCAGAGTTTTGCCAGAACTTCGAGGAGGATACTGGGCGGATTGAGCCAGGTTTGGACCCCATCAACTCTCCCGTGAAAGACGACACTGCCATGAATCTGCTCCGACTGGAATCCCGCATCGACGGTGTTGTGTACTACTTGGCTCGACTGAAGATCGCCACGTCACGGATTGACACGACACTTTGGCCGGGGGCCACGCTCCGGAATGATCTCGAGTCCTTGATCACTCAACTTAACGAGATGCCTGGTCGAGTGCAGGAGTGGAAGAAATCTTCTGCCCGGTGTGGTGCTGATGTGGCTCTGTCTTTGGTTCGTGTCCACTGCAAGGAGGTGCGACAAGATAAGCTGGCAGCAATCAAGGTCGCCAACACCTAGAGGCATGACTTCCGATCTTTTATGGAGACTTTTATTGCTGCAGCCACCCGGATCGCCGACGGCATCGACCTGGACGAGTTCGTCGAGCCTGCCAGTCCTCCTCCTGCGGAGTGAACAAACTTTTATGCCCCACCTTAACTTTGCCTCAGAATGCCGAGTGGTTTTTGTAACTGTTAAACTCTTTGGGGCTGAATGCCCGAGCACTTCGATCTGTGGTCTGGACCCTTTAGGATTTTATCTGAACTTGGTTTATCATTGAATATCTTCATGTATTCTCCGTCGAGTGGAACTCGTTCTTCACTCGAGACAACTTTTTGTATTTGCGGCGCAGCTCCGAAGGAGAAGGTAGCAGTCGACCTGTATCTCGTCGTCCTTGCGGAGTAGGATGGAGCGCACGTTATATTTGTGGCGAAGCTCCCAAGGAGAAGGTGGTAGTCGAGCTGCACCTCGTCGTCCTTGCGGAGTAGGATGGAGCGCACGTTGTATTTGTGACAAAGCTCCCAAGGAGAAGGTGGCAGTCGACCTGCACCTCGTCGTCCTTGCGGAGTAGGATGGAGCGCACATTGTATTTGTGGCGAAGCTCCCAAGGAGAAGGTGGCAGTCGAGCTGCACCTCGTCGTCCTTGCGGAGTAGGATGGAGCGCACATTGTATTTGTGGCGAAGCTCCCAAGGAGAAGGTGGCAGTCGACCTGCACCTCGTCGTCCTTGCAGAGTAGGATGTGTTTTGTACTTAGGCGAGTACTGGACTGCAGCTAAGCCTCCGAGTGGGAGGGTCGCTCTCCACTCGGTAGGACTTTTCAAACTTAGGCGAGTACTGGACTGCAGCTAAGCCCCCGAGTGGGAGGGTCGCTCTCCACTCGGTAGGATTTTTCAAACTTAGGCGAGTACTGGACTACAGCTAAGCCCCCGAGTGGGAGGGTCGCTCTCCACTCGGTAGGATTTTTCAAACTTAGGCGAGTACTGGACTGCAGCTAAGCCCCCGAGTGGGAGGGTCGCTCTCCACTCGTTAGGATTTTACAAACTTAGGCGAGTACTG
>NC_041382.1:569852544-569867956 GCF_002162155.2 Triticum dicoccoides
CGGTAGGATTTTCAAATACTTAGGCGAGTACTGGACTGCAGCTAAGCCCCCGAGTGAGAGGCTGGCTCACCACTCGGTAGGATTTTCAAATACTTAGGCGAGTACTGGACTGCAGCTAAGCCCCCGAGTGAGAGGCTGGCTCACCACTCGGTAGGATTTTCAAATACTTAGGCGAGTACTGGACTGCATCTAAGCCCCCCGAGTGAGAGGCTGGCTCACCACTCGGTAGGATTTTCAAACACTTAGGCGAAACGGGTTCGCAGCTAAGCCCCCGAGTGGGAGGCTAGCTCACCACTCGGTAGGAAATTATTTTACAAACTTAGGCGAAACGGATTCGCAGCTAAGCCACCCACTGGGGGATTTCTCACGCAAACAAAAACGATACCAATCACTGGGAAAATTACAACGCTCTTGTCTTTGATAAATAAACTACAGGAGTTTTTCTTATTACATCTCATCTGAGTGAGAATTCAAGTATAAAAGGGGCGGAGCAGCTCCGCATTCCAGGCTCGTGGCTCATCAATCTGGCGATCGACATTATAAAGGTGATACGCTCCATTGTGGAGGACTCTGGTGACTATGAAGGGACCTTCCCAAGTAGGAGCGAGTTTGTGTGGTTTCTGCTGATCCACTCGAAGGACCAAGTCTCCTTCTTGGAAGGCTCGACTCTTCACATTTCTGGCATGGAATCGACGCAAGTCTTGCTGATAGATGGTCGATCGGATCATGGCCATTTCTCTTTCTACTTCCAGGAGGTCGACTGCATCCTGCCGGGCTTGTTCTGCTTCATCTTCAGAGTAGAGCTCGACTCGGGGTGCGTTGTGAAGCAGGTCACTCGGCAAAACTGCTTCGGCTCCATAGACCAGAAAGAATGGGGTTCTTCCAGTCGATCGGTTCAGGGTTGTCCTCAATCCCCAAAGAACTGATGGAAGCTCATCGACCCATGCACCTGCTGCGTGCTTGAGATCGCGCATCAGTCGGGGTTTCAGACCTTTGAGAATTTAGCCGTTTGATCTTTCCGCTTGTCCATTCGACTGGGGGTGAGCGACTAAAGCGTAGTCGACTCGTGTGCCTTGAGAGGCACAAAAGGCTCTGAATTTTTCAGAATCGAAGTTTGATCCATTGTCAGTGATGATGATGTGCGGAACTCCATATCTGAATATCAACTCTCTGATGAAACTGATAGCAGTGCAAGCATCAAGATTCTTGATAGGCTTAGCTTCGATCCATTTGGTGAACTTGTCGACTGCCACTAGCACATGAGTGAAACCGCTTCTGCCCGTTCTCAGTGGTCCAACCATGTCCAGTCCCCAAACAGCGAAGGGCCAGACGAGTGGAATGGTTTTCAGGGCTGACGCGGGTTTGTGCGACATATTGGAGTAAAACTGACATCCTTCACATTTGTCGACTATCTCTTTCGCCATTTCATTCGCCCTTGGCCAGTAGAATCCGCTCGGTATGCTTTAGCCACAATGGTCCGAGAGGACGCATGATGACCACAGGTCCCCGAGTGGATATCATCAAGGATTATCTGACCTTCTTCTGGTGTTATACACTTCTAACTGACTCCAGTCGCACTTTCTCTATACAATTGTCCCTTTATGACTGTAAAGGCCTTGGATCGACGGACGATCCGTCGAGCCTCTTCTTCGTCTTTTGGGAGTTCTTTTCTTAGGATGTACGCAATGTATGGTACCGTCCAGCCGGAGTGATAACTAAAACTTCCATGATCAGGTCGACCACAGCTGGAACTTCAACTTCAATCGGATTCGTGGCACTTTTTGGCTGCGGGGCTTCCTCGGTGAAGGGATCCTCCTGAACTGATGGTGTGTGGATGTGTTCCAAAAACACATTGCTGGGGATGGCTTCTCTTTTGGAACCTATTTTCGCCAAATCATCAGCTGCTTGATTTTTCAGTCGGGGTATGTGATGAAGTTCTAACCCCTCGAATTTTTTCTCCAGCTTTCTCACTGCATTGCAATAACCAGTCATGGCCGGACTTCTGACGTCCCACTCCTTCATCACTTGATTAACCACCAAATCTGAGTCGCCATAGACCATGAGGCGACGGACGCCGAGTGAAATGGCCATGCGCAACCCATATAAAAGTGCTTCATATTCTGCTTCATTATTGGAGGAATCAAAGTGGATTTGAAGAACATATCTGAGCTTATATCCTCGGGGGGAGACCAATACTACCCCGGCACCGGAACCATTCAGCATTTTGGAACCGTCGAAGAACATGGTCCAATGCTCCGAGTAAACCTGAGTCGGCAGTTGTTGTTCAATCCACTCGGCAACGAAATCTGCTATTGCTTGGGACTAGATAGCTTTCTTTGCCTCAAACTTGATATCTAGAGGAAGGAGGTCAATCGCCCATTTTGCCACTCGACCAGTTGCATCTTTGTTGTGCAGAATCTCTGATAATGGAGCGTCGCTGACGACTGTAATGGAATGGTCAGAGAAGTAATGTGCAACCTTCTTCGTGGTCATATAAATCCCATATACAAGTTTCTGATAATGAGGATATCTTTGCTTCGACAGGGTCAAGACTTCAGAAATATAATATACTGGGCACTGAACTTTGAAGGCTTTTCCTTCTTCTTCCCGCTCGACTGTAAGTACTGTACTGACGACTTGTCCCGTGGCTGCGATGTAAAGCAGCAAAGGCTCTTTGCTGATTGGGGCAGCAAGCACCGGCTGGGTGGAGAGCAAAGCTTTGAGCTCTGCAAACACTGCATCAGCTTCAGGAGTCCACTCGAACTTGTCTAACTTCTTCATCAATCGGTAAAGAGGCAATGCCTTTTCACCGAGACGAGAGATGAATCGACTTAAAGCGGCCAAGCAACCAGTAAGCTTCTGGACGTCGTGCACTCGCACAGGACTTTTCATTCGGAGTATAGTACCGACTTTTTCTGGATTGGCGTCGATTCCCTATTCGGAAACGAGAAAACCAACTTTCCGCCAGGAACTCCGAATGTGCACTTTGATGGATTAAGCTTGATATCATACCTCCTGAGGTTGGCGAAGGTTTCAGCAAGGTCAGTCAGCAGGTCGGAACCTTTCCGTGACTTGACCACAATATCATCCATGTATTCTTCCACATTCTGACTGATTTGAGTGAGCAAACACTTCTGAATCATCCTCATGAATGTGGTTCCGGCATTCTTGAGGCCGAACGGCATGGTAACATAACAGAAGCACCCGAATGGAGTGATGAAAGCCGTTTTGATCTCGTCAGGTCCATACAGACGGATCTGATGGTACTCGGAATAGGCATCTAAAAAAGACAGTCGCTCACATCCCGCAGTCGAGTCGACTATCTGGTCGATGCGGGGGAGAGGAAAATGATCTTTTGGGCAGGCCCGATTGATATGTTTAAAGTCAATGCACATGCGAAGTGACTTGTCCTTCTTGGGGACCATGACAATGTTGACGAGCCACTCGGAGTGGTAGATCTCTCGGATGAACTCCGCTGCTAAGAGCCGAGCCACCTCCTCACCAATAGCCTTTCTCTTCTGGACGGCGGACCGTCGGAGATGTTCTTTGACAGGTTTTGCTTTTGAGTCGACTCGTAGGCGTGCTCAGCCAGCCCCCTGGGAACACCCGGCATGTCAGAAGGCTTCCATGCGAAAATGTCCCAGTTCTCACGGAGGAACTGGATGAGCGCTTCTTCCTATTTGGAGTCGAGTGTTGTTGAGATATGAGTCGGAGCAGCACTGGGATCAGTCGGGTGAATGTGAGCCGGCTTCGTTTCGCCAGATGACTGCAAAGCTGATTCTGTAGCGGGCTTCTTGGCTCGCAACAAATCACTCGGGTCTGCAGTCCTCTGGTATTCCTGCAGCTCCACCACTGCCATCTGAGCATCAGCGATCTTTGAACCTTTCTGAAAACACTCTTCTGCTTTCTTCCGATTGCCCGTAACAGTGATCACACCTTTGGGACCAGGCTTCTTCAATTTGAGATACACATAACATGGTCGAGCCACGAAGCGTGCATAAGCCGGCCTGCCCAAAATAGCGTGATAAGCACTCTGGAAATCCACAACCTCGAACGTCAACTTTTCTTTGCGGTAATTCTTGGAATCACCGAAAACCACATCAAGAGCAATTTGGCCGAGCGACTCAGCCTTCTTCCCAGGAATGACTCCATGGAAACTCATGTTGCTGGTACTGAGTCTGGACATCGGAATGGCCATCCCTTTCAGCGTCTCAGCATATAGTATGTTCAAACCACTACCACCGTCCATCAAGACTTTGGTCAGTCGAGTGCCTTCAACAACTGGGTCGACCACCAAAGCTTGCCTCCCAGGGGTGGCAATGTGCGTTGGGTGATCGGACTGGTCGAATGTGATGGCAATCTGAGACCACTTCAGATAACTAGGTGTCACCGGAGCAACCATATTCACCTCACGGTTGATAACTTTTAGTCGACTTTTGCTTTCAACATCAGCAAAATTCATCAAGGTGGAATTGACCTGGGGGTATCCATTTTCACTGTCTTCCTTGTCCTCAACTTTGTCCGACTCCTTTTCCTTATCTTTGGGCTGTTTGCCCTGGAACTGCTAGATCAAGAGCCGACACTGTCGAGTGGTATGTTTCGGGTAAATGAACTTACCCTCTTTATCTTTCTTGGTGTGGATATGACATGGCAAATCCAACACATCATTTCCGTCTTGGTCTTTAACTTTCTTGGGGTTCCAAGGCCCTTTGAGTTTCCCCTTAAACTTTCCTTGAGTCACAGCCAAGGCCTCCCCAGGAGCAGCTGGCTCGGCTTTTCGCTTCTGTTTCCGATTGGAATTTCCTCCTCCGGTTTCTTGGGCGACTGACTTGTGTTTGCCACTCTGGAGTCGATCCTCATCTTCACCATTAGCGTACTTGGTGGCAATCTCCATCATCCGATTCAGAGACATGTCTCCGGTTCGACCGAATTTCAGATTCAGTTCTCTGTACTTGACGCCTTATTTGAAGGCACAGACTACTTGGTGATCAGGTACATTCTCTACTGTGTGATGTAACGTGATCCATCTCTGGATGTAATCCCTCAAAGTTTCATTCGGCTTCTGCACGCAAGACCGCAGTTCCGTCAGCCCTGCCGGTTGCTTGCATGTTCCTTCAAACATGGTGACAAATACTCGGGCGAGATCTTCCCAAGTGTAAATGCTGCTGGGTGCCAACTGATTCAGCCACGCTCTGACCGAACCCTCCAACATGAGAGGCAGGTGCTTCATGGCCACTTCATCATTGCCACCGCCAATCTGGACAGCCACTCGGTAGTCTTCAAGCCAAGTATCGGTCTTGGACTCACCAGTGAACTTACTGACTCCAGTCGCCAACCTGAAGTTGGGAGGAATCACAGCGGCCCTGATGGCTCTACTAAAGCACTCTGGCCCCGAAACATGTACTCTGCTGCTGGTAGGTGCATCTCTGTCATGACCTTCTCGATGAGCTCTGTTCTTGTCGACCAAACCTTGAACGAGAATGGATCTCGCATCAAAGCCTGATTCCCTGGGGTCGACTGGAAACCTTCGCCCAACACTATGAGGGCGCCTGTCATCCTGCTGTCGAGGCACATACGATCCACTCCTCGGGGGAGGGGTGGGCACTCGACGTTGATCGTCACGATCGAATCGGTGATCATACTGCTCACGGTTCCCGTACTGATCACGCTGGTCCCCACGTCCCTCACGCCTCAGGGGCGATCTTGGGCTATGAGCCGACTGGACTGTGTCTGTAGCAATGGATCTGCTATGAATCCTGTTTCGCGACTGAGAAACAGCAGAATTCTGGTCTCCTGCTGCCCGGAGTAATGCTCTGATCTGCATCAAGCCTCTGCCAGCCTCTGACTAGGAATGCTGAATCGACTCTGCTATACGGGCTGCAGCTGCTAAATTCTGAATCGGAGTTTGATATACCTACGGGGGCAGAAAGAGTTGACGTTGACTGGATTCTGGAACCCGTTGTCACGCACGCTCGTCGAGTGCTCGCTGGAGGTTCTCCAGTCGAGTGCGCTCGGCCAAGTTTGCCAGACGCGCATCCTCCAAGGCACGAGCCTCGGGGGTTTCTCCAACGATAGGAGTGTGCAGTGCATCCATGTTCCGGCGACGAAGTTCTTCTCTCTGCAGCGACATGAGAGTCTCGGGGAGATATTCCTCATGGGGACGCGACGGGTCGCCTCCACCTGCGCCTCCGTCGGTGCGGGGAAAACCGGGAGGACTGGGCGGTCCATTGACCATCAGAACCTCTGCCGCCGGATCACTGCTGTCGCACTCGGATGCGGTCTCTGCGTAGCCAGTCGAACAGGCCGTAGAGGGATTCATCGGGCTCGATCACCGTGACTTGAGGGGTGGCCGACTGGCGTGCCACCGCGTGTCTCACCCACCGCTGAAGTCTCGACCGACCGGAGCGCTTGCGCCGGCGGGAAACAGGGAGGGAGGACAACACAGGAGCCGACCGATAATGGGTCGACGGTTGCCGCAAGAGGACGCCGCGGACGCACGCGCGAAAGTGCGTTGCCCCGCGGACAGGGAGTGCGTCCACGTTGAGCGGAGCCTCCTGAAGCCAAGCGGAGTTGTCGGCGATGAACGTGAGCGTGCCGAGACGGATCTCGCGGCCCTCCACCAAGACTCCGCCAGAAACCATGATGATTTGGATCGGAAAAGATCGCAACTCCTCCAACAAATCGCTAAAACACCGGCCCCACGGTGGGCGCCAACTGTCGTGGTTCTAAGTCTGACAGTAATGTAGGGGGTAGGTATGGAGAGGCAAGATCTTAGCTATGAAGTAGTTGTAAGCACACGAGGTTTACGAGTTCAGGCCCTTCTCGGAGGAAATAATAGCCCTACATCTCGGAGCCCGGAGGCGGTCGACTGGATTATGCGTGTATAAATTACAGGGGTGCGAACCCTTTACACTGAGGAGGGGGGCTTATATAGAGTTCGCCGGACCCCTCCGGGCCTCAGTTATGCAGGGTTTAAATACATTAAGGTCAGGCATTACTGGTAGCGCCCCTAATAAAGTGCTATGATGACCATAAAAGCTACTTAATGACCGACCGTTAGCGTGCGGAGTGACTTTAGGTCTCCTGGCCGTCGAGTGGTTGCTTTTTGGTCGAGTGTCTTCGAGTCTGTCGGGTGAAACACCTCCAAGTCGATTGAAAGGTGATTTCCTCTAGAGATGTCCTTGGGTAGGGCAGTTGGGACAGGTCCATGACCCTACTCTAGGTACATAGCTTCATCAACCGGTTCACAGGTTCCTCATTTAAGAAGGACGTTGACCTTCCACTGGGCCGATGACAGGTGGGGCCGACCTCCCGTGCGCATTGATGTTGGTGGGTGGGAGAGGTGGCCGCCCCGCCACGCGGCCTGACGCGGACGAGCGGAGCGTCCGTTCGGTGTCCGCGACGACCCAAACCCGGTGCAAATTTGCGCTCGAAATGGGTCGGTCCGGACACAAAACGAACCAGATGAATCCGCGCCGTCGCGCGCTGGATCGACCTGTTTGTCCGTTTTATCCCAAACAGACGGGACCGAACAGAATGGGGTCGTGCGATGGAGTTGGCCTCAGCCCGTCAATGGATGAGCAGACCAGCAGCTGCTTTGTTCGACTTGATAAGTACTACCTCTGTTTGTTTTTATAAAACGTTTTAGACTTTCAGACACTGTTTAAAAGCAGCATAAAGCAAGTTGTCTGAACGTCTTATAAAAACAAACGGAGGAAGTACTTAATTGTTCGCAGAGTGACGTGTTGACAGAAAACCACCTTGCTACCTGTTGTAGTTAACCAGGTCCCAAGGGTCACCTACATTCAGTAGGTCGAGTGTCCGTGTGAAATGACACAGTGTTTGTACGAGTTCGGGGTTGCGTCGTGTGGGTTGCGGATTCGGCGACGGGTTGGACGCAACAACGTCTGTATCCATACGAGAGCAAATAAACAAAAATATTTGTCCGAGCAGACCAGCTGTGATTTTGTTCTAATTAATACTAGTACTTAATTGTTCTCAGAGTGAACCCGTTGACAAAAAATTCCTTGCTGTGCAGGAACAGAAGAGGACGCAAATGTCTGAGGTGATTTTGTTAGTATTAAAATTTACTGGCTCAACCTTTTCATCAGATTTTAGAAAAAAGGCTGGTGTCCAGTTTTAAATTAATAAAATCCTTACAACCAACCAACGGTATAGTACAATAAAGAGGAACAAATCAAAGAAAGAGCTGCGGCAAGATAGATGGGTGCCCAGAGGCAAAAAAAAGGCCCAAAAGATAAAGGAGGAGATACTGGAGCCCTCGTACATACTTGAAAGACCAATGCTGCGAATGGAGCCAACTCAAGAAAGAGATCAACTGACAGAGGGGGTTATGACAATGACATCGCCTGGGCGCCCAATAGACTAGCGCCATCCTGTTCCATCGCTCGAAGGAGCCCCCGGCTCGAGAGGCGCCGCACCATCGGACGATGGAGTGTTCACCACCCTAGAACGCGGATGGGGACCAGGGCTAGGACACCAAAGGGAGGTCTTCTAGCATAACCACCTCGCCGAACCTAGCTCCGCACGGGAGCACCACCGTCGAGGCAAGGACCCGACACACAATAACAAGAAGTTGTTGTTCACAAAACTCAACCCAGGAACCAGCAACCTAGGACCTTGCTCACAAGACGGAGCCTCCAAGGAGGACACGCCAAGGCCGGCTAAGGAAAGTTGTAGACAAGCCCGAAACAGGCCGCGTGGCAACAAAGGCCACACGCGCATGATGGATGAGGGAGTTCTGGATTAGGGGGTCCTCGGACAGCCGGACTATATACTTTGGCTGGACTGTTGGACTATGAAGATACAAGATTGAAGGCTTCGTCCCGTGTCCGGGTGGGACTCTCCTTTGCGTGGAAGGCAAGCTTGGCGATTCGGATATGTAGATCTCCTTCTCTGTAATCGACTCTGTGTAACCCTAGCCCCCTCCGGTGTCTATATAAACCGGAGGGTTTAGTCCGTAGGACAACAACGATCATAATCATAAACTAGCTTCTAGGATTTAGCCTCTACGGTGGGTGAAGCATGCGGTGCCCGCCAGTCGGCCACCCCTCAAGTCGCGGCGATCGAGCCTGGCGAGTCTCTCTGCGGCATGTTCGATCTGTCGACTGGCTCCGTAGAGACTACATCCGAGTGCGGCAGCAATGACTCGGCAACGGAAGCTTGATGGTCAATGGACCACGCGGTCCTCCTGGCTTCAATCGTGAAGACGGAGGTGACGGGAACGGCGATCCGTCACGCGTTCACGAGGAGTACCGCCCCGAGCCTCTCTCCTCGCAACAGAGAGAGGAACTTCGTCGCCGAAACATGGATGCCCTGCATACTCCTATAGTTGGAGAAACACCCGAGGCCCAGGCCTTAGAGCAGGCTTGCTTGGCCAATCTGGCTGAGCGCACTCGGCTGGAGAACCTCCAGCGGGCACTCGACGATCACGCTCGTCAACGTGCTCTTGAGTCCAGTCGACGTCAACTTTTTCCACCTCCGACTCAGGTATACCGAACACCGATCCAAAACCTAGCAGCTGCTGCCCGGATAGCAGAGTCGATTCAACCTTCCCAGTCAGAAGCTGGCCGAGGTCTGGCGCAGATCAGGGCCTTGCTCCGGGCAGCGGGAGAGCAGAATACGGTCGTGTCTCAATCGCGGAATAGGACCCATAGCAGATCCGTGGTCGCAGATACAGTTCAGTCAGCCCATAGCCCGAGATCGCCCCCGAGGCGTGAGGGACGTGGGGAGCGGCGTGATCAGTACAAAAACTAGGAGCAGTATGATCGTCGAGCCGATCGCGATGGTCACCGTCGAGTTCCCACGCCTCCTCCCAGGAGTGGGTCATACGTGCCTCAGCCGCATGAAGACAGATGCCCTCACAGTGTCGGAAGAGGTATTCCAGTCGACCCAGGGAGCCAGGCTTTGATGCGAGATCTATTCTCGTGCAGGGCTTGGTCGACAGAAACAGAGCTCACCGAGATGGCCATGAAAGAGGCCCGCAAACCAGCAACAGGGTGCATGTCTCTGGCCCAGAGTGCTTCAGCAGAGCTATCAGAGCTGCGGTGATTCCCCCCAACTTCAGGTTGGCGACTGGAGTCAGTAAGTTCAGCGGAGAGTCCAAGCCTGACACTTAGCTTGAAGACTACCGAGTGGCTGTCCAGATTGGTGGTGGCAATGATGAGGTGGCCATGAAACACCTTCCTCTGATGTTGGAGGGCTCGGCTAGAGCATGGCTGAATCAGTTGGCACCTGGCATCATCTATACTTGGGAAGATCTCGCCCGAGTGTTTGTCAGAACGTTTGTGGGTACTTGCAAACGGCCAGCAGGTTTAACAGAATTACAATGTGGCGTCCAGAAACCGAATGAAACTCTGAGGGATTATATCCAGAGGTGGATCACCCTACACCACACGGTAGAAGATGTGTCTGATCATCAGGCAATTTGTGCTTTCAAGGAAGGCGTCAGGTACCGAGAGTTGAATCTGAAATTCGGTCGGACAGGAAACATGACCCTGACTCGGATGATGGAAATTGCCACCAAGTATGCCAATGGTGAAGAGGAAGAGCGACTCCGGAGTGGCAAACACAAAGCAGTCGCCCACGAAGCCGGGGGAGGGAACTCCAGTCGAAAACAGAAACGCAAGGCCGAACCAGCTGCTCCGGGTGAAGCCTTGGCTGTGGTTCAAGGAAAGTTCAAGGGGAATCCCAAAGGGCCGTGGAACCCCAAGAAAGTAAAAGATCAAGATGGAAATGACGTGTTGGATCTTCCGTGCCATATCCACACCAAAAAAGACGAACAAGGTAATTTCATTTACCCAAAACATTTCACTCGATAGTGTCGGCTCCTGATCCAGCAGTTTCGAGAGAAACATCCCAAGGAAAAGGAGAAGGAGGCAAACAAGGCTGAGAGTGAAGGAGAGGATGATGATGGTTATCCTGATGTAAATTTCACTCTGATGATTTTTGCTGATGTTGAAAGCAAAAGTCGATTGAAAGTCATCAACAGAGAAGTGAACACGGTCGCTCCGGCGACACCCAGTTACTTGAAATGGTCACAGACTACCATTACATTTGATCAGTCTGATCATCCAGCGCACATCGCCACCCCTGGGAGGCAAGCGCTGGTGGTCGACCCGGTGGTCGAAGGCACTCGACTGACAAAGGTCCTGATGGACGGTGGCAGTGGCCTGAACATTCTGTATGCAAAAACGTTGAAAGGAATGGGCATTCCGATGTCCAGACTCGCCGAAAGCCATATGAGTTTCCATGGGGTCATTCCAGGCAAGAAGGCTGCTCCCTCGGTCAGATTTCACTCGACGTGGTTTTCGGTGATGGCAAAAATTACTGCAAAGAAAAGTTGGCGTTTGAAGTCGTGGATTTTCAGAGTGCGTATCATGCAATTCTAGGCAGGCCAGCTTATGCACGATTCATGGCTCGACCTTGTTACGTGTACCTCAAACTGAAGATGCCTGGTCCCAGAAGAGTGATCACTATCTCTGGTAATCGGAAAAAGGCGGAAGAGTGCTTCCAGAAGGGCTTAAAGATCGCTGATGCCCAGATGGCCGTAGTAGAATTGCAAGAATACCAGAAAAATGCAGACCCGAGTGACTTGCTGCGGGCCAAGAAGCCAGCCACAGATTCAGCATTCCAGTCGTCTGGCGAGACGAAGTCTGTTCACATTCACCCGACGGACCCCAACGCAGTTCTGACCCACATTTCAACCACACTCGACTCCAAATAGGAAGAAGCGCTCATCCAGTTCCTCCGTGAGAACTGGGACATCTTTGCATGGAAGCCTTCTGACATGCCAGGTGTTCCCAGGGGACTGGCTGAGCATCGTTTGCGAGTCGACCCGAAAGTGAAACCAGTCAAAGAGCATCTCCGACGGTCCGCCGTCCAGAAAAGAAAAGCAATCGGCGAAGAGGTGGCTCGGCTTTTGGCAGCTGAGTTTATCTGAGAGATTTACCACTCTGAGTGGTTAGAAAATGTTGTCATGGTCCCAAAGAAAGATGACTCACTCCGCATGTGCATCGATTTCAAGCATATCAATCGGGCCTGCCCGAAAGATCACTTCCCTCTCCCTCGCATTGATCAGATAGTCGATTCGACTGCTGGGTGCAAGTGTTTGTCCTTTTTGGACGCCTACTCCGGGTACCACCAGATCCGTCTGTACGGACCCGACGAAATAAAGACAGCTTTTATCACCCCGTTCGGGTGCTTCTGTTATGTCACAATGCCATTCGGCTTGAAGAACGCCGGGGCCACATTTATGCGGATGATTCAGAAGTGCCTACTCACTCAGATCAGTCGGAATGTGGAAGCATACATGGATGACATTGTGGTCAAGTCACGTAAAGGTTCCGACCTGCTAACCGACCTTGCCGAAACCTTTGCCAACCTCCGAAGGTACGATATCAAGCTCAATCCATCAAAGTGCACGTTTGGAGTTCTAGGAGGCAAGTTACTCGGTTTTCTTGTTTCCGAACAAGGAATCGATGCTAACCCAGAGAAAGTAGGCGCTATACTCCGAATGAAATGTCCTGTGCGTGTGCATGATGTCCAGAAGCCTACCGGTTGCTTGGCCGCCCTAAGTCGATTCATTTCTCGCCTCGGTGAAAAGGCGCTGCCTCTTTACCGACTGATGAAGAAATCAGATAAGTTCGAGTGGACTCCAGAAGCTGATACAACATTTGCAGAGCTAAAAGCCCTGCTTTCCACCCAGCCGGTGGTTGCTGCTCCAATCAGCAAAGAGCCTCTATTGCTTTATATAGTAGCCACTGGACAAGTCGTCAGTACAGTACTTACGGTCGAGCGGGAAGAAGAAGGAAAACCGTACAAAGTTCAACGCCCAGTTTATTATATTTCTGAAGTCCTGACCCCGTTAAAGCAGAGATATCCTCACTATCAGAAGCTTGTCTATGGAGTTTACATGACCACGAAGAAGGTTGCACACTACTCCTCAGATCACTCTGTTACAGTCGTCAGCGACGCTCCATTGTCAGAAATTCTGCACAACAGGGATGCAACTGGTCGAGTGGCAAAATGGGCGATTGAACTCCTTCCCTTGGATATCAAGTTTGAGGCAAAGAAAGCTATCAAGTCCCAAGCAATAGCAGATTTCCTCGCTGAGTGGATCGAACAGCAACTGCCGACTCAAGTTCACTCTGAGCACTGGACCATGTTCTTTGACGGATCCAAGATGTTGAACGGTTCTGGTGCTGGAGTAGTTCTGGTATCCCCCCGAGGAGACAAGCTCAGATATGTCCTCCAGATTCACTTTGATTCCTCCAACAATGAAGCAGAATATGAAGCACTCATGTATGGGTTGCGCATGGCCATCTCAGTCGGCGTCCGTTGCCTCATGGTCTATGGCGACTCAGATTTGGTAGTTAATCAAGTGATGAAGGAGTGGGACGTCAGAAGTCCAGCCATGACTGGTTACTGCAACGCGGTGAAAAAGCTTGAGAAGAAGTTTGAGGGGTTAGAACTCCACCACATCCCCCGATTGAAAAATCAAGCAGCCAATGAATTGGCAAAGATAGGTTCAAAGAGAGAAGCCATTCCCAGCAATGTGTTCTTGGAGCATATTCACACGCCAATAGTTCAGGAAGACCCTTTCACTGAAGAGCCTCCGCAACCTAAGAGTGCCACGGATCCGACTGAAGTCAAGGTCCCAGCTGTGGTCGACCTGATCATGGAGGTTCTGGCCATTACCCCCGACTGGACGGTGCCCTACATTGCGTACATCCTCATGAAAGAGCTCCCAGAGGATGAAGAAGAAGCTCGACAGATCGTCCGTCGATCCAAAGCTTTTACTGTGATAAGAGGGCAGCTGTTCAGAGAAAGTGTGACTGGAGTCGGTCAGAAGTGCATAACACCAGAAGAAGGTCGAATGATCCTCAATGACATCCACTCGAGGACCTGTGGTCACCATGCGTCCTCTCGGGCCATCGTGGCTAAAGCATACCGAGCTGGGTTCTATTGGCCACGAGCAAATGAGATGGCGAAAGATAATAGTCGACAGATGTGAAGGCTGTCAATTTTACTCCGATATGTCTCACAAGCCAGCGTCAGCCCTGAAGACCACCCCCCTCGTCTAGCCCTTCGCTGTTTGGGGACTGGATATGGTTGGACTGCTGAGAACCGGCAAAAGCGGCTTCACTCATGTGCTCGTTGCAGTCGACAAGTTTACCAAATGGATCGAAGCTAAACCTATCAAGAACCTTGACGCTAGCACCGGTGTTAGTTTTATCAGAGAATTGACATTCAGATATGGAGTCCCACACAACATCATCATGGACAATGGATTGAACTTCGATTCCGATGAGTTCAGAGCTTTCTGCGCCTCTCAGGGCACTCGAGTCGACTATGCTTCTGTTGCTCACCCGCAGTCGAACGGACAAGCAGAAAGAGCCAATGGCCTAATTCTCAAAGGACTGAAACCCCGACTGATGCATGATCTCAAACACGCAACAGGTGCTTGGGTTGATGAACTTCCGTTAGTTCTGTGGGGTTTAAGGACAACTCCTAATCGGTCGACTAGAAGAACTCCTTTCTTCTTAGTCTATGGAGCTGAAGCTGTTCTGCCAAGTGACTTGCTCCACAATGCACCCCGAGTTAAACTCTTCTCCAAAGCGGAAGAAGAACAGGCCCGAGAAGATTCAGTCGATCTCTTAGAGGAGGAAAGAGAGATGGCCTTGATCCACTCGACCATTTATCAACAAGATTTGCGTCGATTCCACGCCAGGAATGTGAGGGGTCGGGCCTTTCAAGAAGGAGACTTGGTTCTTCGAGTGAATCAGCAGAAACCACACAAGCTCGCTCCAACTTGGGAAGGCCCCTTCATCATCACCAAAGTTCTCCACAACGAAGCATACCATCTTTACAGTATCGAGCATCAGAAAGACGAGCCACGAGCTTGGAACGCGGAGCTACTCCGCCCCTTTTATACTTAAACACTCGCTCAAATAAAATGTAATAAGCAACACCTTTTGTAATTCGTTTATCAAAGACAAGAGCTTATGGTTCTCTCATTCGATTGTGTTGTTCTTATTTGCTTTTCAAATCCCCCAGTGGGTGGGCTTAGTCGCGAATCCGTTCCGCCTAAGTTCGAAAAAATCCTACCGAGTGGAGAGCAACCCTCCCACTCGGGGGCTTAGCTGTAGTCGAGCACTCACCTAAGTTCTCTCACTAAGAGACTTAACGGCAGTCGAGCACTCGCCTAAGTTTGAAAAAATCCTACCGAGTGGAGAGCAACTCTCCCACTCGGAGGCTTAGCTGCAATCGAGCACTCGCCTAAGTTCTCTCACTAAGAGACTTAACGGCAGTCGAGCACTCGCCTAAGTTTGAAAAAATCCTACCAAGTGGAGAGCAACTCTCCCACTCGGGGGCTTAGCTGCAGTCGAGC
>NC_041382.1:569869379-569906830 GCF_002162155.2 Triticum dicoccoides
TCCAGCACTCGCCTAAGTTTGAAAAAACCCTTCCGACTGGAGAGCAATCCTCCCACTTGGGGGGCTTAGCTGCAGTCAAGCACTCGCCTAAGTTCTCTCACTAAGAGGCTTAACGGCAGTCCAGCACTCTCCTAAGTTTGGAAAAATCCTACCGAGTGGAGAGCAATCCTCCTACTTGGGGGCTTAGCTGCAGTCCAGTACTCGCCTAAGTTTGAGACCCATTCCTATCCGCAAGGACAACGAGGTGTAGGTTGACTGGACCTTCTCCTTCGGAGCTGCGGCACAAATACAACGTCCGCTCCATCCCTATCCGCAAGGACGACAAGGTGCAGGTCGACTGCAGCCTTCTCCTTCGGAGCTGCGGCACAAATACAACATCCGCTCCATCCCTATCCGCAAGGACGACGAGGTGCAGGTTGACTGCAACCTTCTCCTTCGGAGCTGCGGCACAAATACAACATCCGCTACATCCTTATCCGCAAGGACGACAAGGTGCAGATCGACTGCAACCTCCTCCTTCGGAGCTGCGGCACAAATACAACGTCCGCTCCATCCCTATCCGCAAGGACGACGAGGTGCAGCAAGCAAAGTCCATCCGAAGGCAAACACAAGCACATTCGGAGATAAACCAAATTCAGATAAATCCTAAAAAAGTTCCAAGCAGCAAATCGGAAGTACTCGGGCACCAAGCCCGAAGGAGTTTAACGGTTACAAAAACCACTCGGCATTTCGAGGCAAATTTAAAGCGTATCCAAGTTTCATAAGATTGTTCACTCGGCCGGAGGAGGGCTGGCAGGCTCCACGAATGAGTCCAGATCGATCCCATCAGCGATCCGAGTGGCGGAAGCAATGAAAGTCTCCATGGAGGACTAGAAGTCGTGCTTTTTGGTGTTAGCGACTTTGATCGCATCCAGCTTGTCTTCACGAGCCTCCTTGCAATGGACTCGCACCAGGGACAGTGCCACATCAGCACCACACCGGGCGGAGGATTTCTTCCATTCTTGCACTCGGTTAGGGATCTCGTTCAGTCGACTCATCAGAGATTCCAGATCATTCTGAAGCGTCGCCCCCGGCCAAAGCGTCGAGTCGATTCAAGAGACAACCTCCTTCAGGCGTGCGAGGTAGCTTGTGGCGCTGGCGATACGGGACTCCAGTCGGAGCACGTTCATCGCAGTTTTGTCGCAGACTGGGGAAGCGATAGGGTCCAGACCCGTCTCGACCCTTCCAGTTTCTTCGTCGAAGTCTCGGCAAAGTTCTGCAGCCAAAAGTCAGTTCATCAACCGAGCAAAATCCGATTGCAAGCATCAGCATAGTCGGATTAAAAGAAATACCTTCCAGCGCGAGATAAAGCTTCTTGGCGAGGGTCCTCAGATAAGCTTCTGTGTCATTCCCCTTGCAGATCGTTGACTCCAACTTTTCGTTCAGGATGACCTTGTCCTTCTTCAGGCTGGTCACTTTTCGGTTAGCTTCATTAAGATAAGATTTCAGTTTATTCACCTCTCCTTCAAGCATTCCGATTGAAGCAAGCTTCTTGTCTGCGAGAGCAGTTTTGTCTTGGGCTGCTTTTTGCGCGGCGGCGAGGTCCGAGTCCTTCTTGTCCAGAGCCAACTTCATTTTCTCTGCAAAAGAAGTAATCGAATCAAAGAAGAGGTCAAAGAGATATATTGAAATTCAGTCGACAATCAGTTACATTCCATACCAGCGGCCTCGTATTGAGCTTTTTTCAGATTTTGCTGAGCCAATTCCAAGTCTAAGTTGACTTGCCTCTGCTTCTCTTCGAGTTCAGCAAACTTGGAAATAAGGGTACAAGACTTCTGCAGAAGGCAAAAGACAGATCAACCGATAGGATCGAAGGCAGTTCATTTCCGAGTGAATAAAACCTAAAGAAGTGGGCAACAAGCTGTTCCGACCCCAGTCGACTGCCAGCAGTCGACCGCGGTCTCGGGGACTACACCCAGTGGGTGCACTTGGCGTGCCCCCACCGGTTCTGATCCTGCTCGACCGGCCCGCCGGAGTCGAGTGCAAAAAAAGAGGAAAAGAGAGAACAATTGCACCGTCAAGAAAGAAGAACTCAGACCACAGTCGACTGCCAGCAGTCGACCGCGGTCTCGGGGACTACACCCAGTGGGTGCACTTAGCGTGCCCCCACCAGTTCTGGTCCCACTCGCCCAGACCAAGTGGAAGAACGAAGCTACCAAAAATGACAGCGACACCCAGTGGGTGCTCTAATTCTACGCAAACAACAGAAGATTGTGCAGAAGAAGATTTTTCGAGAACAAAAGCAGTCGGAAAGTATACTCACCTGGACATTGGCCCAAAGGGCAGCACTAGTGCCGTAAGCAGCCTGACTGCTCTCGTGCACTATCTTCACCCGCTCCATCATCATATCAGCCTATCAGATGGCTTCCGCAGCCGCTTCCGACTGGTTGTCTGGGATGGGGTAGCTGGTGAAAAAGTGTGCAGACGACCCAGGTGCGGCTGTTTGAAGCTCCATGGCGTGGAGTTGGATAGTCGAAGGAACCACAGGTGCGGTCGACCGCGTGGGATGCCCACTCGACAAGGGTGCAGCGAACGTCAAAGTGACCCTGCCCGCGTCTTCATCTTGACGGACGGGAGGCGTCGCAGTTGGTTCTTGCCGAGCCACCCTGCCAGCTGCTACCTTCTTACTCTTCCTAGGCTTAGGAGCCACATCTTCATCGTCATTCGGAAGATCAATGATGTTGGGTGGAGCTGCAAGACAGATCATTCGACCCCAAGTGAACCACTCGACCCTAAAAGAATCAAGAATCAAAATTGTAAGAGTTTATACCTGGGTTGGAGGTTACCACATCCTCCATTTCCTCATCCCGGTACTGGTATGAAGAGGTCCCTGACATAGCAGCACTGCAAAGGCCCGCATTCAATCGGTTACACCCAATTAATCGAATCCACATAAAGGACGAGTCAGATGGTTACCCGGAGATAGTAGGAACGGTCACTTTGATCCGGGGCAAAGCTTTGGGCGGTTTGGAAGAGATGGATTTCGGCACTTTTGACGCTGGAAGCAGCGCGACCTTGGGTTGCTTTGGAGCCTTCTGAGTTGGCATCGGGGAAGACGTCCTGGGGCGCTTCGAGGACTGCCCGATCAGCACAACCACCAAGTCCGGAGCGCTTGCCGGGTCATGAGTGTGCTTGGACCTCCTCTCCCTGCGAGGAGGCGAGTCGACTTCTTCCTCATCAGTCGATTCATCGCTCTCCTCGTCCTCCTCGGCTTCCGAATGCTCCTCGCCGCTCTCGCCCCCGCTCCCTTCTTCCTCAGCGCCTGGGTCATGCACTCCGTTGGGCATCGAGTACATTTCGGTGAGGGCCTGAAAGGATAACAATCAAAGGAAATTCAATCGACCACAAACAAGACATCACATGGTGAATCAGAAAGATACTTGATAATACAGAAACATGCCTGCTCCGGCTGGTGCGAGTTGTCGAATGGAATCACCCTCCTGGACCCCCGAGGGTTGTCTTTGTTGCCAGTGATTCCCCTCAACCAGTTCTCCAAGATATCCTTGCTGACCTCCTCCGGGTGGATCCGAGTGGTATCCTCGAGCCCAGAGTACATCCACATCGGATGATCGCGCGCCTGAAGAGGTTGGATGCGTCGACCGAGAAAGACCTCCAGCAGATCCATCCCGGTCACTCCGTCGCGGACAAGCTGGATGACCCATTCAACCAGCACCTTGACCTACGCCTTCTCTTCTGGAACTACCTTCAGGGGAGCAGGCTTCTCCACTCGAGCCAAGGAAAAAGGAGGAAGTCCAGTCGACTGGCCAGGGATCGGCTGATCCTTGCACTAGAACCAAGTCGACTGCCAGCCCCGGACCGAGTCAGGAAGGATCATGGTTGGGAAGGTACTCTTGCTCCTCATCTGGATCCCCAGACCGCCGCACATCTGGATCACCCGCGTCCTCTCGTCACTCGACTTGGCCTTTTTGACCGACTGGGAGCGGCAAGTGAAGATGTGTTTGAAAAGCCCCCATTGCGGTCGACAGCCCAAGAAGTTTTCGCACATGGACATGAAAGCGGCCAGATAGACTATGGTGTTCGGAGTGAAATGGTGGAGCTGAGCCCCAAAGAAGTTCAAAAAAAACCCGGAAGAAAGGGTGGGGAGGCAGTGAGAATCCGCGATCTATGTGGGTTGCGAGGAGGACGCACTCACCCTCTCTAGGCTGCGGCCCGGTTTCGTCCCCCGGGAGCCGATCCGACTTGTGAGGGATCAATCCCCCCTCCACCGGGTCATCGAGGTCGTCCTGCGTGATTGCCGAGCGGATCCAGTCGCCCTGGATCCAGCCCGCCGGCAGGCCGGACCTTGACGAGGATCCGCCTCGGCTGGTCCGCTTGCCCTTCGCCTTCGCGGTTGCTTTCTTCGCGCGTTCCAGCGCCGCCGTCTTCTCCTTCTCCATGGTGACGGATCGAGCTCGAACAGAGGTCCGGCGACAAAGCAGAAGCGAGAGTGGCAGAGAGATCGGGGGAAAGAGAAGAGAGAATGGAAGCACGCGGAGCCGAGGCCTGGCCCGGGACCTTTTATAAGGCCTTTCACTGAGTGTCTGACTGGTGGACCCAAGCGATCTAAACAAATCCCGCAACAACTGCGTGCGCAGTATGTGGCAAAAAAGGTGGCGCGGGGATCGAGGAGACTTGCCTAATCCGTCCCGATAACCTCAGTTCCGCCCGTCTGGTGCACTTCCCAAAATTTGAATCCCGCGAGATCCGCGGAGAGCAGAACAACCTGTCAGACTGAAGACAAACACCCTCTACATCGTTATTCGGAATTTTACCATGAAAGTTCACTCGACAACAACCAAGAATGGACCAAGGCGATTGAGAAAGGAGTCGACGTCGTCACCTCAACTCATTGTTGCAGGACAAGGCATATTCATAGCGCAAAGAGTGGGTCGGAAGTGTTCTCAACCCCTTCCTCACTCAAACCCTGATCCATTCGGGGGCTAATGATGAAGCTATGTACCTGGGGTAGGGTCATGGACCAGTCCAACATAACCTCCCCAAGGACATCTCTACAAAGAATCAGAAGCAGTCGAAGAGAAACCATCATCCACTCGACCGTGGAGACGCGCTCACTCGACCACCTTGAAGACACTCGACCACCTTGAAGACACTCGACCACCAGAAGATGAGGAACCCTCCACTCTGCAACGGTCAGGACTTAAACCATAGCATTATGAGCATTCATGACACTTTACTGTAGACGTTACTAGTAACGCCTTTCCTTTATGAGCATTGAACCCTGTGTAACGGAGGGGAGCTGGGGTCCTGGCGCACTCTATATAAGCCACCCCCTCCTCTGGGACAAGGGTTCGCACTTTCTGTAATTCACACACATATATTCAGTCGACCGCCTCAGGGCTCCGAGACGTAGGGCTGTTACTTCCTCTGAGAAGGGCCTGAACTCGTAAACTCGTGCGTACAACTCCTCCATAGCTAGGATCTTGCCTCCTCATACTTACCCCCCATTCTACTGTCAGTCTTAGATCCACGACACCGCACGTCGTGCTCGTCCCTGAGCCAGGTGTCCCAGAGGTGTGAGTCCGGGGCATACCTGGCATCGTAGTACAGGTCGTCGGGGAGGAGTCGGCGGTGGCGCTCGATCTCCTCACGGCGCGCACGGCCGCTCAACGGGGCCGGCGGGATGGGCACACAGTCGACGGACAAGTGCCAGTTGTTGGGGAGGTGGACGTCGCTCCAGGAGAGCGGCGTCCTCATCTTCCAATAACGGCGACACCCATCCACGCGGATGTAGTGCCGGTCGCGCTCGCCAGCGAACGTGGGCGCGATGGAGAACGCGGGCGGTGCGGGGGCCCGGTGTGGTGGTGATGCGGGCTCCTCCTTCTTCACGGAGCCGGCGTGGTGCCCTGACGAGGAGCCGGCCTCGCGGTCGTGCTTCCCCTTGCGGTTCCAGAAGCCCGTGGCTTCGAGGTGGCCGGCCGGCAAGCTCGAGGACGGGAAGGGCTAGGGTTTTGCGCTATCGGGTTTCGAGGAGGCCGCGAGATGGAGTGGGGCAGTGTGGACGACGACCGGTTCACGAGTTCCTCATTTAAGAAGGACGGTGACCTTCCACTGGGCCGATGATAGGTGGGGCCGACCTCCCATGCGCATTGATGTTGGCAGGTGTGAGAGGTGGCCGCCCCGCCACGCGGCCTGACGCAGACGAGCAGAGCGTCCGTTCGGTGTCCGCGACGACCCAAACCCGGCGCAAGTTTGCGCTCGAAATGGGTCGGTCCGGATACAAAACGGACCAGATGGATCCGAGCCGTCGCGCACTGCATCGACCTGTTTGTCCGTTTTATCCCAAACAGACGGGACCGAACAGAATGGGGTCGTGCGATGGAGTTGGCCTCAGCCCGTCGATGGATGAGCAGACCAGCAGCTGCTTTGTTCGACTTGATAAGTACTACCTCTGTTTGTTTTTATAAGACGTTTTAGACTTTCAGACACTGTTCAAAAACAGCACAAAGCAAGTTGTCTGAACGTCTTATAAAAACAAATGGAGGAAGTATTTAATTGTTCGCAGAGTGACGTGTTGACAGAAAACCACCTTGCTACGTGTTGTAGTTAACCAGGTCCCAAGGGTCACGTACATTCAGTAGGTCGAGTGTCCTCCTGTCGAAGTTGTTTAGATTCTGTTTAGGGAGGTGATCACCGTGTGAAATGACACAGTGTTTGTACGAGTTCGGGTTTGCGTCGTGTGGGTTGCGGATTCGGCGACGGGTTGGACACAACAACGTCTGTATCCCTTTATATACGAGAGCAAATAAACAAAAATATTTGTCCGAGCAGACCAGCCGTGATTTTGTTCTAATTAATACTGGTACTTAATTGTTCTCAGAGTGAACGCGTTGACAAAAAATTCCTTGCTGTGCAGGAATAGAAGAGGACGCAAATGTCTGAGGTGATTTTGTTAGTCTTAAAATTTACTGGCTCAACCTTTTCATCAGATTTTAGAAAAAAGGCTGGCGTCCATTTTTAAATTAATAAAGTCCTTACAACCAACCAACGGTATAGTACAACAAAGAGGAACAAATCAAAGAAAGAGCTGCGGCAAGATAGATGGGTGCCCAGAGGCAGAAAAAAGGATCAAAAGATAAAGGAGAAGATACTGGAGCCCTCGTACATACTTGAGAGACCAATGCTGCGAATGGAGCCAACTCAAGAAAGAGATCAACTGACAAAGGGGGTTATGACAATGCCATCGCCTAGGCGTCCAATAGACTAGCGCCATCATGTTCCATCGCTCGAAGGAGCCCCCGGCTCGAGAGGCACCGCACCGTCGGACGATGGAGTGTTCACCACCCTAGAACGCGGATGGGGACCAGGGCTAGGACATCAAAGGGAGGTCTTCTAGCATAACCACCTCGCCGAACCTAGCTCCGCACAGGAGCACCACCGTCGAGGCAAGGACCCGACACACAACAACAAGAAGTTGTTGTTCACAAAACTCACCCCAGGAACCAGCAACCTAGGACCTTGCTCACAAGACGGAGCCTCCGAGGAAGACACGCCAAGGCCGGCTAAGGAAAGTTGTAGACAACGCCCGAAACAGGACGCGTGGCAACGAAGGACACACCTGCATGACAGGTGAGGAAGTTCTGGATTAGGGGGTCCTCGGACAGCCGGACTATATACTTTGGCCGGATTTTTGGACTATGAAGATACAAGATTGAAGGTTCGTCTCGTGTCCGGGTAGGACTCTCCTTTGCGTGGAAGGCAAGCTTGGCGATTCGGATATGTAGATCTCCTTCTCTGTAACCGACTCTGTGTAACCCTAGCCCCTCCGGTGTCTATATAAACCGGAGGGTTTAGTCCGTAGGACAACAACGATCATAATCATAAGCTAGTTTCTAGGGTTTAGGCTCTATGATATCGTGGTAGATCAACTCTTGTAATACTCATATCATCAAGATCAATCAAGCATGAAGTAGGGTTATTACCTCCATCGAGAGGGCCCGAACCTGGGTAAACATTGTGTCCCCCGCCTTCTGTTACCATCAACCTTAGACGCATAGTTCGGGCCCCCCTACCCGAGATTCGCCGGTTTTGACACCGACATTGGTGCTTTCATTAAGAGTTCCCCTGTGCCGTCACGATAATGGCTTGATGGCTCCTTCGATCATCGGCAACGACGCGATCCAGGGTGAGGTTTTTCTCTCCGGACAGATCTTCGTATTCAACGGCTTCGTACTGTGGGCCAACTCGCTTGACCATCTGGAGCAGATCAAGAGCTACGCCCCTGGCCGTTAGGTCAGGTTTGGAAGCTTGAAATATACTGCCGACATCCGGGGAGACTTGATCTTCGACGGATTCGAGCCCTTGTCAGGTGCGCCGCACAATCACGACGAGCATGACTTAGCCCTGCCGTCGGACGGTGTTTGGGAGATCACACCTGCGGCTACTCCGGCCCTCAATCCGGAGCAGATCGTGTCGTCCGAGGACGGGTAGGTGGACCCCGCCACGGAGGCCGCACACTCAGTGGCGATAGAGTGAATACTGACTTCACCTCCTATGAGACCTGTGTCATTGGACCCTTGGATTCGTCCTCGGCCACAGGCTTCGAACCGCTTGCGTCCGTGCCTATCGAATCTGATTGGGCACTGATCATGGAGTTTACCTCCGCGGATATCTTTCAGCACTCGCCCTTGGGCGACGTGCTAAATTCATTGAGGTCTCTCTCCTTGTTAGGAGACCCTTGGTCGAACTATGTCTGACTTGAGTGGGAAGCGGAGGACGAAGAAATCCATTACTCACCCACCACCCACTTAATAGCCACTGTCGACGACTTAACGGACATGCTTGATTTCGGCTCTGAAGACATATACGGTATGGACGACGATGCAGGAGAAGAACTGGAACCACCGCCCACAGGGAACTGGACAGCCACCTCATCATATGATATTGTCACATCCCTAGCTGCTGGTAGTGCTCTAGGCTAGCTTCATGTGTGCATCATGTTTAAATTCTGAAATTTGAACTGAGGGAAATTGGAAGCCTCAAAACCCTAAATAAAAGAAGGGCAGAAACCCTAAAAATCTCATTCATTGTTCCAAAATGCTCTTCTTAAATGTTTGATAATTTTTGGCAAGGGTTCTGGTCCCAACCAAAATATTGAACATTTTTAAGGATTTATTTTTGGGACTTTGGATTTAATTCATTAGCTATTTGAATTTGAATTATATTCATATAATTAGAATATAATTTCAAATACCCCTGAAATATTTTATAAGCTTTTGGAAAAGTCCATCTAGCAATATAAAATATTCAGAGGAGTTTTTGGCATTGTTTGTATTATTTTAAATTCAAAACAGTGGCAAAATAAATTAAATAAAAACAAAACAGAAGAAAAATATGAAACAGAACAGAACTTACCTGGCGCCACTTACCTGGCCCAGCTCCATCTGGCCGGCCCAGCCCACCTCCTCCCCCTTGTCCTCTTCCTCCTCTGCCAGGAGGACGAACAGAGGCGAGGCGTGGCGCGCGCCCGAGAGGCCTCGGCCACCTCCTGCTTCCCGGCCACCTCCTGCTTCCCCCGGCCTCCCTAGCAACGCCACGACGAGGCCTCGTGTCCCCTCGCTCCTCTTCCTCCCCCGCTGCATCCCCTCTCTCCTCTGTTCCCTCTCTCTCGCCCGGACCGAACGGAGCCGCCGCCACCGACGAGCTCCCTCGCGGCCACCGCCACCCCCTCTCCTCCCCGACGCGCTCCCGAGCTCCGCCGGTCCTCCCTCATCCTCCTCGTCGTCTCACGCGACCAGAAGACCCCCTGGATGCCCAGCAGTGCCGTCGCCGACGCCATCTTCGTTTCCTGCACCGACGGCCGCCGTCGACCGATTCGTCGTCACCAGGCCGTCCCCGAGGCCGCTGAGATCACCTACGACCCCGCCGTGAGCTCCTCTTCTCTTCCCCTCACTCCGCGCACTTGATTTCGTCCCCTAGCTCCATCTTCCACCACGGCCGAAACTCGCCGCCGCCGTGCCTCGTCGCCGTCGTGGCCAGAGCCACTGTGGCTCGAAGCCGGGCACACCACCGTGCTCCACACCTCACCAGGAGCACGTAGCACGCACCAACGCCTCCCCTAGCGCCCTGCATCGCCTAACCCGCGGGTGCCCGAACTCCGGCCGCCGCCTCCCTCGCCGCTGCCGACGCCACAGCCAACCCCAACTCCTCTGGCTTGCTCCATTGGATGCGCACGAGCTCGAGCTCCCTGTAGAACCCCTCCGCGCGTCGAATGGGCGCCGGAGCAGCCATTCCGGCGAGCCACCGCCGCGTCTGGTCGTTGCCGGCGGTTAGACGCCGGTGGATTAGCCGGGCTGACCAGGGATTTGACCCCCCTGGGTCACTGACGTGTGGGCCCGTCCCCTGCTAACCTTTGGTTAAGTTAATAACTAAGTTTAATTAAGCCACTGACTCACTGACATGCGGGCCCGGGCCGACTAATTAAACTAGGTTAGGTTTAAGTTATATTAGGATTAGCCGTAGTCACTGACCAGTGGGCCCCACTGGTCAGGTTTGACCAGCAGCAGCGTCTGTTGACCTGCTGACGTCACGGTGACGCAGTGCTGACGCGGTAAATTCATTTCTGGATTTATTATTATTCAGGAAATTCCAGAAAATGGTAAAAAAAACTTCTAAAAATCATAGAAATTCAACCGTAACTCCAAATTAAATAATTTATATATGAAAAATTATCAGAAAAATCCAAGGAATCCATATGTACCATTTTCATGCATGTTAGAACAACTTATAGCTGCTGTTTAGCACAAATCAATTAAATGGCATTTGAATAATCACATATGGAGTTTGAATTTGAATCTTGTATTCAAACCAACTTCATTTAATCTGTTGCTAGTTGCATTAGCCCAAAACACATTCATTTTGCCATGTCATGATCATGCATCATATTGTGCATTGCATTGATTGTGTTCCCTTCTGTGTTGCCGGTATTGTCCCCTCTCGATAGACGTGATATCGATGATGTGATCGTTGACACTGATGAAGAGCTATATTATCTTCAGAAGTGCCAGGCAAGCAAAACCCCCTTGTTCATTCCGATAAAATCCCACTCTCTCGCTCCTGCTCTCTTTTACTGCATTAGGACAACAACGACATATTTGTTACTTGCTGCGGTAGCTGAACCCCTTTATCCTTTGCATGACCTGTCATTGCCACAGTAAATAGATGAAATCCACTAGCATGAGTAGGAGTTGTTTGAGCCCTGATGTGCCTACTCATTCATGCTTGTTTGTCATGCCTGCTACTGCTTAGAGTTGAGTCAGGTCTGATTCATCGGGGATGAATCAGAGGCGGGTGAACATGTCCTACTGTGTGTGAGCTAAGTGTGTGAACACGATTTGGTAAAAGGTGTCGGTGAGAGGCCATGTAGGAGTACATGGTGGGTTGTCTCATTGAAGCCGTCCTCAGGAACTGAGTTCTGTGTTTGTGATCCATGATTCAGCTACTACCATACATTGGGCCCTGAAATATGACCCCGCTCGACTTCTTATTCACCCTTGTCCTCTGTCCAGGAGTTGCAAGTAGTTTCTGGTGTTTGTAGTATGCTGGAGGCCGTGGACAGCGCTGACCGTAGGGGTGGGCTGTGATGCGGTAGGCACGTGGCCGGGTATACCGGGCGCCCGTTTGGTGTCACGGAACCCTGTTCACATTGTTTGGGGCTGTGAGCGAAACTCCGGCCGGATCTCCTCATGGATGGAATCCGAATAGGCGATAAACCTGGACTAGAGACTTAGGTGTTTAGGTAGGTCGTGGTCTACACCCACGTCGGCTTTCGCTTGAAGTCTGCCGAGCACATGTCGTGTGCAGACGCTAAGTGGTGGAAACATGTATGAAGAAGTACACCCCTGCAGGGTTAACATCATCTATTCGAATAGCCGTGTCCGCGGTAAAGGACTTCTGGGTTGCTTATATCAGTTCATAGACAAGTGAAAGTGGATACTTTAAAATGCGCAAGATAAGCGTGAGTGCTATGGATGGCGTTCTCGTAGGGAGACGGGAGCGGATCCATAGTGGTGTATTGATATGGTGAATATGTGGACTCGTGTGCGCCACCTCAAAAGAGTTACTTGCAGTCGTAGTTCAGGATAGCCACCGAGTCAAAGCTGGCTTGCTGCAGTCAAACTCCACCATCCCCTTGTTGATAATGATGCATGTGTAGATAGATCTGATGTAAGTCTTGCTGGGTACATTTGTACTCACGTTTGCCTATTTTATGTTTTGCAGAGAGACTTCAGTCTCACTAGTAGTTCCACGTGGACTTCGACGTTTAGCTTGATACCTCAGCTACGATCTTGTGCCCTCGGCAGGATCTGATAGATAGTCAGGCTTCTCAGCCTTTTTCATTTATAGATGTCTGTACTCAGACATGATAGCTTCCGCTTGTGCTTTGACTTGTATGCTCTGATTGTTGGGTCATGAGACCCATGTTTGTAATATCTCGCTCCTCGGAGCCTATTGAATAAATTACTTGAGTCGTAGAGTCATGTTGTGATGCCATGTTGTATTTGCACATATCGAGCATATTGTGTGTATGCTATTGAAATGCTTGGTATGTGTGGGATCTAACCATCTAGTTGTTTATCTTTAGTAGCCTCTCTTACCGGGAAATGTCTCCTAGTGTTTCCACCGAGCCATGGTAGCTTGCTACTGCTCCGGAACACTTAGGCTGGCCGGCATGTGTCCTTCTTCGTTCCTGTGTCTGTCCCTTCGGGGAAATGTCATGCTTTGAGTACCGGAGTCCTGTTAGCCCGCTACAGCCCGGTTTACCGGAGTCCTGCTAGCCCAGTGCTACAGCCCGGACCCACTTGCTGATGACCGACACGTTCGAAGCTGGGTCATGGATGCCTGTCCCTGTAAGTCTGTGCCACTTTGGGTTTACGACTAGTCATGTCAGCCCGGGCTCCTTATCATATGGATGCTAGCGACACTATCATATACGTGAGCCAAAAGGCGCAAACGGTCCCGGGCAAAGGTAAGGCGACACCCGTGGGGATACCGTGCGTGAGGCCGCAAAGTGATATGAGGTGTTACCGGCTAGATCGATGTGACATCGAGTCGGGGTCCTGACAGTGTTGGTATAGAGGCCATGTAGGAGTACATGGTGGGTTGTCTCATTGAAGCCGTCCTCAGGAACTGAGTTCTGTGTTTGTGATCCATGATTCAGCTACTACCATACATTGGGCCCTGAAATATGACCCCGCTCGACTTCTTATTCACCCTAGTCCTCTGTCCAGGAGTTGCAAGTAGTTTCTGGTGTTTGTAGCTTACTGGAGGCCGTGGACAGCGCTGACCGTAGGGGTGGGCTGTGATGCGGTAGGTACGTGGCACGGTGTACCGGATGCCCGTTTGGTATCTCGGGAACCCTGTTCACATCGTTTGGGGCTGTGAGCGAAACTCCGGCCGGATCTCCTCATGGATGGAACCCGAATAGGCGATAAACCTGGACTAGAGACTTGAGTGTTTAGGTAGGTCGTGGTCTACACCCACGTCGGCTTTCGCTTGAAGTCTACCGAGCACATGTCGTGTGCAGACGCTAAGTGGTGGAAACATGTATGAAGAAGTACACCCCTGCAGGGTTAACATCATCTATTCGAATAGCCGTGTCCGCGGAAAAGGACTTCTGGATTGCTTATATCAGTTCATAGACAAGTGAAAGTGGATACTTTAAAATGCGCAAGATAAGCGTGAGTGCTATGGATGGCGTTCTCGTAGGGAGACGGGAGCGGATCCATAGTGGTGTATTGATATGGTGAATATGTGGACTCGTGTGCGCCACCTCAAAAGAGTTACTTGCAGTCGTAGTTCAGGATAGCCACCGAGTCAAAGCTGGCTTGCTGCAGTTAAACCCCACCATCCCCTTTGTTGATAATGATGCATATGTAGTTAGTTCTGATGTAAGTCTTGCTGGGTACATTTGTACTCACGTTTGCCTATTTTATGTTTTTGCAGAGAGACTTCGGTCTCACTAGTAGTTCCACGTGGACTTCGACGTTTAGCTTGTTACCTCAGCAACGATCTTGTGCCCTCGGCAGTATCTGGTAGATAGTCAGGCTTCTCAGCCTTTTTCATTTATAGTTGTCTGTACTCAGACATGTTAAGCTTCCGCATGTGCTTTGACTTGTATGCTCTGATTGTTGGGTCATGAGACCCATGATTGTAATATCTCGCTCCTCGGAGCCTATTTGAATAAATTACTTGAGTCGTAGAGTCATGTTGTGATGCCATGTTGTATTTGCACATATCGAGCATATTGTGTGTATGCTATTGAAATGCTTGGTATGTGTGGGATCTGACCATCTAGTTGTTTATCTTTAGTAGCCTCTCTTACCGGGAAATGTCTCCTAGTGTTTCCACCGAGCCATGGTAGCTCGCTACTGCTCCGGAACACTTAGGCTGGCCGGCATGTGTCCTTCTTCGTTCCTGTGTCTGTCCCTTCGGGGAAATGTCACGCGATGAATACCGGAGTCCTGTTAGCCCGCTACAGCCCGGTTCACCGGAGTCCTGCTAGCCCAGTGCTACAGCCTGGATTCACTCGCTGATGACCGACACGTTCGATGCTGGGTCATGGATGCCTGTCCCTGTAAGTCTGTGCCACTTTGGGTTTACGACTAGCCATGTCAGCCCGGGCTCCTTATCATATGGATGCTAGCGACACCGTCATATACGTGTGCCAAAAGGCGCAAACGGTCCCGGACCAAGGTAAGGCGACACCTGTGGGAATACCGTGCGTGAGGCCACAAAGTGATATGAGGTGTTACATGCTAGATCGATGTGACATTGAGTCGGGGTCCTGACAGCGTTGGTATCAGAGCTTGACTGCCTGTAGGATTACCAAGCCAAACTGGTCGAAGTTGAGTCTAGAAATTCTTTAGTTATGTAAGGGAATTGATTGTGGGATGGAACGTAAGATTCTTTTTACTCCTTTACCTCATTCCCTTCTGATCTGAGTCATCATCTTCTCTTCTACAGGGATTAAGAACTAGGCTATCCCTTCTTTCTATTAGGATCACGTGTTACTAATCAGTGGACTTATAAGGTTGTTGGATTTAAGTCTCAGTTCAGTTCCTACTACTTCCGTATGTTAATTGTTGATCTCGAAACCTTGATATTGTGCTTCTGAGTGGTTATGCCACCATTTTTGTGAATGTCTCAAGTCTTTTCTGAGCATTTACAGCCGTTATGCTGTCCGAGTCATTCCAGGTTTCTAAATAGTCTGATGCATTTGCAAAATCCTTTCCCTCTGGTTTCGATGCTCCTTTATGCCAGCTCAATCACACTAATTGTTGAGTTGAGGTATTCTACTTCCTCGACCTTTATGTTGGAATAATTATTATGACCCTAGGTGTCTTAGGGGATCATCTAGTAATTTAGCCATGATTTGTGTTCCCAGTGTGATGATTCCGGCCATCATTCTCGAAAGCATCCCGTGATGCTACTTAGTAATAGGTATTCTGTTCCCTGGTTCTTGAACCCGAGATTCACTCTACTTACTTCATGTTGATAGTGTTTGCTAGTTCCTTCAGGATATTAGTAACTTTGCGATAGTCCTCGAGGTCCGTGGTATTTCCTTCTTTCAAATACTATGAACCGCTTATGGCAGATGTTTATTGGATCAAAAGATCACAATTAGAGTACTCTTGAGGAGATCTCCATTCATAAATCGTGACTCTACCAGTCCTACCTCTCTGCATGGGTTATCTGGAAGAAATGTTGAATTCGTTCGACATGCCAAACCATGCATCCACAACTCAGAAAATCGTGTGTTCCTTTGAGTTGTCCCTCTTTAGTTGTCTACTGACCTTCGTCTATCAATTGATAGTCAAGAGTATGCGTGCGTTCGTTTATCGATGCCTATTACTCTTGTGGTCCGTCAAGCCATTCTATCGCATAATGACTAGGAGAAACAAACTCCAGTACCTCTTCCATATCCAGGATTGGGTCAAAGAAGTTGTGCTCCGCAGATCAAATTGCTAATCCAGCTTTTGTTCTGTTCTACCTTGGAGTATTACCATCTTTATATCGGGATTGTTATAGGAATTGCACACCATCCCATGAACTCTTGGTACAGTGATACTTCTTGCCATCACTGTTCATTCCTCGGCCCTCGTGTTGATGTAACCGGAATACCGACAAATGAATTGTGATGTGTGAAATCAATACTCCCAGCAACCTCGTTGCTTGGTAGTTAAAGGATAATAATTTCATTCTTAGCATGTTGGTTTTTGAATCATCCTTCTAAGACTTATCGTGCTACCTAGTTCTTATTTCGGTGCACCCTTCGATTGATGAGTTAGGATCTTGTCAAGTCCTCACTCATTTGATTATATCGTCTTGCCCTCAAAAGCGAGATTGTTCTCGAGCTTAGTAACATACCGATGGTTCGTGATTTTCTGAATGTCTTCTCGGAAGTATCACCAGGTCGTCACCTGACCGTTATGTTGAGCCCGTGATCAAGTTGGTTTCTTATGAACCACCTTCTTTCCAAGAATCGGTGTTAGATATCCCTGAGCTAGTTGGTTAAGCTGGACAACAACTTGGAGAGTTGGAAGATAAAAGCTTGTCTGACTTAGTTCGTTCCAAAGGGATATTCTTGTGTAGTGTGTGTTGAAGAAAGATGATATCTTCATCGATTGGTCCCTGTGATCAGTTGTTGGACCTATTGTCTTATCAATCCTTTGATTTGAGTGTGGGCCATCGTCAAATCAACTCAGTACCAACGATGCTCGTAATGTTGTCTTATTCGTGGTTGATCCCTCGCGCATACACCATTACATCTTTGGTCTGACCAATGCTATCACCGTGTTCACTTAACTATGGAATTCCTTTTAAAAGGAAACCCGGATGAATTGTTGTTGAGCCCATTGACAACATCCTTATCTCCTCCATGATTTTGTTGAGCATTAAGCTAGTGTTGGAAATTTTTGAAAGCATTTGTTCATGCTAGCTCATGAAGCATATGTTTGGATGAAGGTAGTGACTTCCTTTAATTCATGTGCATCTGATGCAAGTTGCCGCCGTGGATTCGAGAAAGTCAATGTTGCTTTCTTTGGAATCATTCCAAATCAGTCATGCACACGTGCGAAGAATGTTGTGGTTTGAAGACTTGCAACCTTCAATCTATATGTATCCCTAGCACACCAAGCCACTGGTTGATTTGTTCAAGGAGAAGGAGTTCCTTCATAAGAGCTAATCCGGACTTATGTAAGGACTTCGATACCCTCGTTGATGGTTCCCCCTCCTGAACTCGGTAGTGTTTTATTATAAGACTACTATGTGGTCATGCTTGTCTGGGACAACGTGTTCACATGTTAGTAGCAGAACCAGCTCATGTTTTGGAGCTTGCTATCGTAGTTCATCTCCCGAGAATCCCGCAACGTCATCTCGTCGATTTGTGTTGCAAACTTTCATTTTTCTTCCTAGACTCGATGGGTCCGGAATATTCTGACACCAACCAGATCTGAATCTCAGGCAGATATGATGGTTGGGACATTTCCCCAAGAACTATAATATTGGTTCCTCGATAACCGGTAAAGTGGATGTCGTGGCCAACACAACCAACCGGAAGACCTATTATTGTAGTATCTTGATTGAAGAAGTTGGCCACCTCCCCTAAGGATTTTGTAGGATTTACTCCCTAGTTGCCCCTATGGATTTTTGTGTTCCCGAAGTCCGACCTTTTACTTGATGTTTTAGATATCAAACCATATCTATGAATGGGTTATACTAGCACATCAAGGAGAACATTAGAAGCGGAGTGCTAAATGTCTCTCGGTCGATCATCCAGATTTTATTTGCTTGGCCTCGCTAAGGTGAAATCTGAGAAAGTGTTATCCTCCTTCGCATCTGCATCGTCCATCGCTATTCATCATGGTAGTATGTTGTGTTGTCAGCACCCTTGACGCGGTTGTTGATAAAACCTTGATGATTGTGGAAATGCTCAAGTTCTTGAGAGCACGCACAAGCGCTACGTCTTATCATCGGCACTAGCTGGGATTGCCCCAGATTTCCTCGGTTATGCTATAACCACTCCAACAGTGAATTCACTCTCTATTGTTGGGTTCTTCCCCAGTTACCAGAATCATTCCCAGCATTTGCATTTTGTTCCCAGCTTGCACCGCCAATGTGCCATTCTACCATGGGTCTTTTCCATTTCCGGTGATAAGCAAAATTCATCCATTACGTTGTCTTCAACAAGGTAATCCACATCATCCAAGTTTGAGTATGCCATTCTACCGAACCCCTCTAAATGATCGATTATGATTTGCCTTAAGCTGGTATAAAGAGTTTCAATGATCTCTGAATCAAAGGTAATTCTTTTGCCACTTAAGGGGAGATATCTACGAGTCACGGTTCCGAAGGTGTCTCGTTGTGGTATCATGGCAACTCAACTCCTCGCTACGTTGACAACCGATTACCACCTTCTTAAGTGTGGAATTGTTTTCCACCTAGTGAACCTTCGTCATCCGTTTCTTTCCACCCCTCTTGATGTGTATCTCGTGTCTCAACCCGAGAGATGGTCCTATGTCTCATTCCGTGAGTTGTTCGATCTTCAAGAAGATCGACCCTTCTAGAGTCTCCTTCTTCCCTCCATGTCATGTTGGCAGGATTTCTCAGAGCAAGACATCAAGACAATGATGGTGAATGAATCAACGTTCAACTGAAGTGCACCCTGGATCGTGAAGATTATACTAGTTCGTTTCCCCTTCACCTTACCCTACGCTTGAATCTCGAGACGAGATTCTTGTTTAGTGGGGGTGAGTTGTCACATCCCTAGCTGCTGGTAGTGCTCTAGGCTAGCTTCATGTGTGCATCATGTTTAAATTCTAAAATTTGAACTGAGGGAAATTGGAAGCCTCAAAACCCTAAATAAAAGAAGGGCAGAAACCCTAAAAATCTCATTCATTGTTCCAAAATGCTCTTCTTAAATGTTTGATAATTTTTGGCAAGGGTTCTGGTCCCAACCAAAATATTGAACATTTTTAAGGATTTATTTTTGGGACTTTGGATTTAATTCATTAGCTATTTGAATTTGAATTATATTCATATAATTAGAATATAATTTCAAATACCCCTGAAATATTTTATAAGCTTTTGGAAAAGTCCATCTAGCAATATAAAATATTCAGAGGAGTTTTTGGCATTGTTTGTATTATTTTAAATTCAAAACAGTGGCAAAATAAATTAAATAAAACAAAACAGAAGAAAAATATGAAACAGAACAGAACTTACCTGGCGCCACTTACCTGGCCCAGCTCCATCTGGCCGGCCCAGCCCACCTCCTCCCCCTTGTCCTCTTCCTCCTCTGCCAGGAGGACGAACAGAGGCGAGGCGTGGCGCGCGCCCGAGAGGCCTCGGCCACCTCCTGCTTCCCGGCCACCTCCTGCTTCCCCCGGCCTCCCTAGCAACGCCACGACGAGGCCTCGTGTCCCCTCGCTCCTCTTCCTCCCCCGCTGCATCCCCTCTCTCCTCTGTTCCCTCTCTCTCGCCCGGACCGAACGGAGCCGCCGCCACCGACGAGCTCCCTCGCGGCCACCGCCACCCCCTCTCCTCCCCGACGCGCTCCCGAGCTCCGCCGGTCCTCCCTCATCCTCCTCGTCGTCTCACGCGACCAGAAGACCCCCTGGATGCCCAGCAGCGCCGTCGCTGACGCCATCTTTGTTTCCTGCACCGACGGCCGCCGTCAACCGATTCGTCGTCACCAGGCCGTCCCCGAGGCCGCTGAGATCACCTACGACCCCGCCGTGAGCTCCTCTTCTCTTTCCCTCACTCCGCGCACTTGATTTCGTCCCCTAGCTCCATCTTCCACCACGGCCGAAACTCGCCGCCGCCGTGCCTCGTCGCCGTCGTGGCCAGAGCCACTGTGGCTCGAAGCCGGGCACACCACCGTGCTCCACACCTCACCAGGAGCACGTAGCACGCACCAACGCCTCCCCTAGCGCCCTGCATCGCCTAACCCGCGGGTGCCCGAACTCCGGCCGCCGCCTCCCTCGCCGCTGCCGACGCCACAGCCAACCCCAACTCCTCTGGCTTGCTCCATTGGATGCGCACGAGCTCGAGCTCCCTGTAGAACCCCTCCGCGCGTCGAATGGGCGCCGGAGCAGCCATTCCGGCGAGCCACCGCCGCGTCTGGTCGTTGCCGGCGGTTAGACGCCGGTGGATTAGCCGGGCTGACCAGGGATTTGACCCCCCTGGGTCACTGACGTGTGGGCCCGTCCCCTGCTAACCTTTGGTTAAGTTAATAACTAAGTTTAATTAAGCCACTGACTCACTGACATGCGGGCCTGGGCCGACTAATTAAACTAGGTTAGGTTTAAGTTATATTAGGATTAGCCGTAGTCACTGACCAGTGGGCCCCACTGGTCAGGTTTGACCAGCAGCAGCGTCTGTTGACCTGCTGACGTCACGGTGACGCAGTGCTGACGCAGTAAATTCATTTCTGGATTTATTATTATTCAGGAAATTCCAGAAAATGGTAAAAAAACTTCTAAAAATCATAGAAATTCAACCGTAACTCCAAATTAAATAATTTATATATGAAAAATTATCAGAAAAATCCAAGGAATCCATCTGTACCATTTTCATGCATGTTAGAACAACTTATAGCTGCTGTTTAGCACAAATCAATTAAATGGCATTTGAATAATCACATATGGAGTTTGAATTTGAATCTTGTATTCAAACCAACTTCATTTAATCTGTTGCTAGTTGCATTAGCCCAAAACACATTCTTTTTGCCATGTCATGATCATGCATCATATTGTGCATTGCATTGATTGTGTTCCCTTCTGTGTTGCCGGTATTGTCCCCTCTCGATAGACGTGATATCGATGATGTGATCGTTGACACTGATGAAGAGCTATATTATCTTCAGAAGTGCCAGGCAAGCAAAACCCCCTTGTTCATTCAGATACAATCCTACTCTCTCGCTCCTGCTCTCTTTTACTGCATTAGGACAACAACGATTCATCTGTTACTTGCTGCGGTAGCTGAACCCCTTTATCCTTTGCATGACCTGTCATTCCACAGTAAATAGATGAAACCCACTAGTATGAGTAGGAATTGTTTGAGCCCTGTTGTGCCTACTCATTCATGCTTGTTTGTCATGCCTGCTACTGCTTAGAGTTGAGTCAGGTCTGATTCATCGGGGATGAATCAGAGGCGTGTGAACATGTCCTACTGTGTGTGAGCTAAGTGTGTGAACACGATTTGGTAAAGGTAGCGGTGAGAGGCCATGTAGGAGTACATGGTGGGTTGTCTCATTGCAGCCGTCCTCAGGAACTGAGTTCTGTGTTTGTGATCCATGATTCAGCTACTACCATACATTGGGCCCTGAAATATGACCCCGCTCGACTTCTTATTCACCCTAGTCCTCTGTCCAGGAGTTGCAAGTAGTTTCTGGTGTTTGTAGCTTACTGGAGGCCGTGGACAGCGCTGACCGTAGGGGTGGGCTGTGATGCGGTAGGTACGTGGCACGGTGTACCGGATGCCGGTTTGGTATCTCGGGAACCCTGTTCACATCGTTTGGGGCTGTGAGCGAAACTCCGGCCGGATCTCCTCATGGATGGAACCCGAATAGGCGATAAACCTGGACTAGAGACTTGAGTGTTTATGTAGGTCGTGGTCTACACCCACGTCGGCTTTCGCTTGAAGTCTGCCGAGCACATGTCGTGTGCAGACGCTAAGTGGTGGAAACATGTATGAAGAAGTACACCCCTGCAGGGTTAACATCATCTATTCGAATAGCCGTGTCCGCGGAAAAGGACTTCTGGGTTGCTTATATCAGTTCATAGACAAGTGAAAGTGGATACTCTAAAATACGCAAGATAAGCGTGAGTGCTATGGATGGCGTTCTCGTAGGGAGACGGGAGCGGATCCATAGTGGTGTATTGATATGGTGAATATGTGGACTCGTGTGCGCCACCTCAAAAGAGTTACTTGCAGTCGTAGTTCAGGATAGCCACCGAGTCAAAGCTGGCTTGCTGCAGTCAAACTCCACCATCCCCTTTGTTGATAATGATGCATGTGTAGATAGATCTGATGTAAGTCTTGCTGGGTACATTTGTACTCACGTTTGCCTATTTTATGTTTTTGCAGAGAGACTTCGGTCTCACTAGTAGTTCCACGTGGACTTCGACGTTTAGCTTGTTACCTCAGCTACGATCTTGTGCCCTCGGCAGTATCTGGTAGATAGTCAGGCTTCTCAGCCTTTTTCATTTATAGTTGTCTGTACTCAGACATGTTAAGCTTCCGCATGTGCTTTGACTTGTATGCTCTGATTGTTGGGTCATGAGACCCATGATTGTAATATCTCGCTCCTCAGAGCCTATTTGAATAAATTACTTGAGTCGTAGAGTCATGTTGTGATGCCATGTTGTATTTGCACATATCGAGCATATTGTGTGTATGCTACTGAAATGCTTGGTATGTGTGGGATCTGACCATCTAGTTGTTTATCTTTAGTAGCCTCTCTTACCGGGAAATGTCTCCTAGTGTTTCCACCGAGCCATGGTAGCTCGCTACTGCTCCGGAACACTTAGGCTGGCCGGCATGTGTCCTTCTTCGTTCCTGTGTCTGTCCCTTCGGGGAAATGTCACGCGATGAATACCGGAGTCCTGTTAGCCCGCTACAGCCCGGTTCACCGGAGTCCTGCTAGCCCAGTGCTACAGCCTGGATTCACTCGCTGATGACCGACACGTTCGATGCTGGGTCATGGATGCCTGTCCCTGTAAGTCTGTGCCACTTTGGGTTTACGACTAGCCATGTCAGCCCGGGCTCCTTATCATATGGATGCTAGCGACACCGTCATATACGTGTGCCAAAAGGCGCAAAGGGTCCCGGGCCAAGGTAAGGCGACACCTGTGGGAATACCGTGCGTGAGGCCACAAAGTGATATGAGGTGTTACATGCTAGATCGATGTGACATTGAGTCGGGGTCCTGACAGATATATATATATATATATATGGTGGACACCCCAAAAGAAAGCAATGGCAATAAGGCAACGGAGGATAATCCCCTCGAGAAGCAATGTAAGCACCGGCGTCATCGACGCCGCTCTAAGCCCCGCCATAGCAAAAGCAGCGATACTGGCACAAGAGACAATAACGTTGCGGATAATGCCGAAGACGAAGACAATCCCCTCCAGCCAGGCTTCGAGCGGGAGGATGGGCAAGGTAGTCCTAAGGAATAGGCGACAGACGGAGAATCAGAGGATGACAATTACATGCCCCTCTCCGAAGACGAGGTGAGCCTCGGCGACGAAGAATTCATCGTGCCTGAGGATCCCGTCGAGCAGGAGCGCTTCAAGCACCGGCTTATAGCCACAACAAAAAGCCTAAAGAAAAAGGAGCAGAAGCTTCAAGATGATCAAGATCTGCTAGTGGATAGATGACCGAGGTCCTGGTAGCCAAGGAATACGAACTCGAATGCCCAACCAAAAGCTATCCAAAGCGCATGTTGCTACCCCAACTCGAGGAGGAAGCATTAAAGCCTACACTACCAACGTATGATGCGGCTGACCGGCCACCTCGTGGCCGAGACAAAGCGGCATATCAGCCCGAAGTCCAGCCCGCACCCCGTCACCAGTCAAACAAAAACACCAAGGCCCGGGGCTACACGCAAGACCTGCGAGACGTATTGGAAAACAAAGCAGGACATACAAGATCGATCTACGGATCACGGGGGCGCGCCCCAACACGTGACGATGACCGTCACGCCGGATATACTAAAAGCAAATCCAGCTGGGCTGAATACAGCAGACAAGACTCGTATGAACTGCGTCGTGATATAGCCCGGCACAGAGGCGCGGCACACCCCCTATGCTTCACCGACAAAGTAATAGATCACGAATTCCCAGAAGGGTTTAAACCCGTGAATATTGAATCATATGATGGTACAATAGACCCCGCGGTATGGATTGAAGATTTCCTCCTCCACATCCACATGGCCCGCGGTGACGATCTACATGCCATCAAGTACCTCCCACTAAAACTCAAAGGGCCGGCTCGGCATTGGCTGAATAGCCTGCCGGCAAATTCCATTGGCAGTTGGGAGAACTTGGAAGACGCATTCCTTGACAACTTACAGGGCACTTATGTGCGACCACCGGATACTGATGACTTGAGTCACATAACCCAACAACCCTGGGAGTCAGCCAGGAAATTCTGGACTCGGTTCCTAACTAAAAAGAACCAAATTGTTGATTGTCCGGATGCCGAGGCCTTAGAGGCATTTAAGCATAACATCCGTGACGAGTGGCTCGCCCAACACCTCGGCCAAGAGAAGCTGAAGTCCATGGCAGCCCTCACGACATTCATGACCCGCTTTTGTGCGGGCGAGGACAGCTGGCTGGCTCACAGCAACAACACATCAAGAAATTCTGGCAATTCAGATGCTAGAGATAGCAACGGCAAGCCATGTCGCAACAGACACAAGTGCCGCAACAACGGCGACAACTCCGAAGACACGGCAGTCAATGCCGGATTCAGTGGCTCTAAATCCGGTCAGCGGAAAACGCCATTCAAAAGAAGCAATCCGGGCCCGTCCAATTTGGACCGCATACTCGATCGCTCGTGTCAAATTCACGGCACTCCCGATAAACCATCCAACCACACCAATAGAGAATGCTGGGTGTTCAAACAGGTCGGCAAGTTGAATGCCGAAAACAAGGAAAAGGGGATGCATAGCGACGATGAGGAGGAGCCCCGGCCGCCGAACACAGGAGGACAGAAGAAATTTCCTCCCCAAGTGAAAACGGTGAACATGATATACGAACCCATATTCCCAAGCGGGAACGGAAGCGTGCACTAAGGGACGTCTATGGGATGGAGCCACTCGCCCCAAAGTTCAACTCATGGTCTTCTTGTCCGATCACTTTCGATCGCAGGGACCACCCTACTAGTATCCGTCATGGCGGTTCTGCTGCATTGGTCCTTGACCCCATCATTGACGGATTTCACCTCACTCGAGTCCTTATGGACGGTGGCAGCAACCTGAACCTGCTCTACCAGGATATAGTGCGTAAAATGGGCATCGACCTCTCGAGGATCGAACCCACAAAAACCACCTTTAAAGGTGTCATACCAGGTGTAGAAGCCTGTTGCACGGGCTCAATCACACTGGAAGTGGTCTTCGGATCTCCGAACAACTTCCGAAGCAAGGAGTTGATCTTCGATATCGTCCCCTTCCGCAGTGGCTATCATGCATTGCTCGGACGAACCGCATTCGCCAGATTCAATGTGGTACCACATTATGCATACCTCAAGCTCAAAATGCCAGGACCTTGCGGGGTTATAAAAGTTAATGGAAACACAGAATGCTCGCTCCGTACGGAGGAGCACAATGCGGCCCTCGCAGCAGAAGTACAAAGCAACCTTCTGAGGCAAACCACCAATTCAGCGATAAAGCCATCGGACACCTTCAAGCGAGTCCGGAGTACTCTGCAACAGGATCGCCCGACACGTTCAGAGCTCGCCTAGCAATTCGGCCTCCATCCTAGTCCCAGTCAAGTGGCGAAATTTGCGCCGCGCGTACATAATTACGCACTTAAGATACCATGGGCATAGGCGGAGGCACGGCTATGGCACGACCCACAATGCGGATCAAACGCCTCAGGACCCGTATATCTTTACCATTTTCTTCCTTTCAGGACCCTATTCTCTGAAGGCCCTCTTCGGTAGCCTGATTATCAGACACATCACGGGAAGGAAACACCAAGGAAGCAAGCAGCTTTGACGTACAAGGGAATCCCCAGGTGGTCTCTGATAACGATCGCTATACCTGTTTTACATACCCACACGCAGCTTGCCCTTGGATAGGACATGTTAAATAGTCCTATTTTTACTTATTGCACTGCTTGTATACATACGCTTTGACGTATCATTTAAATAGCAATGTACAACGTTAGATTATTATTGCATTTCTTCATCTTTTTTCTTGTCTGATTATTTACGGCAAATTACACTCGTGCATTCTGGTACATCCAGTGCGCCAGGGGCTTCAGTGTACCCCATAACACGGCAAGAAAAGTCCGAACACTTTCGACAGTGCGACACCCCGAACTTATAGAATTATATGCATCAGCTCCGAATCATGTCTTGGGTCAATAGTTGGGTTTGCCCGGCTCCCATGTTTTGGTACCTTATGTTCCGCTATATCGGCTAAGGTAGCACTGGGAGAACTACTACGATTGTGTCCCGATTCTTCCGGACGAGCACCTCAGTAGAGAAAACCGAAAACTGACTGTCATGATGCGGCGAGAGCTGGTCGCTGTTCGAGAGGTCTCAAATTCTTAAAGATTTTTTCTGCTTCGGGCGAGGAATCGGCCTTGTCCGATTTAGGCGTATATAGCGCCCCAAGTTTGGCCTTCCGAATACTAGGGGCTTCGCCAAAATTTAAAATTATAGACTTCTATGCCTAAGTGAGAGTGATAAAGCTGCATAGTCTGATTGCCTTGTTTGCTGCGCTAAACACCTCCTTAAAGGATCAACTTTTTTTGGATAAAGAGTGTTTAAGATTTATCCGAAACACCTCATTACTAGTTACATGGGGGCAGAAGCCGACGACAGGCCAACTTTCAGATTTTATAAACAGTCGCGCAGAAGGTAATATTTTAAATCAACAAGCGTTATATAGCGCACATGAACTCGTTTTCATATTACAGGATCACATGCGTACATTCATTCAAATATTACATCCTTAGCACATTCCTCCGCCACAAGGCGGGCACCCTTCAGGACACTGTCATAATACTTTTTGGGGTGGCGATGCTCCTTGCCCTCCGGTGGCCCCTCCTTCACCAGCTTTTTAGCATCCATCTTCGCCCAGTGCACTTTCGCACGGGCAAAGGCCCTGCGCGCACCTTCAATGTAGACGGACCGCTTTATGACTTCAAACTGTGGGCATGCATTCACAAGCCGCTTTACCAGGCCGAAGTAGCTGCCAGGCAGGGGCTCGCCAGGCCACATCCGGACTATGAGACCCTTCATGGCCAGTTCGGCCGCCTTGTGAAGCTCGACCAATTGCTTCAGCTGGTCGCTCAAGGGCATCGGATGTTCGGTCCCAGCATATTGAGACCAGAACAATTTTTCCGTCGAGCTTCCTTCCTCGGCCCGGTAGAACTCCGTGGCATCCGATACGCTGCGTGGTAGATCTGTGAACAATCCTGGAGAGCTTCAAATTCAGGTAAGTAAAAGGGAAGTCTCCTTCACATGCTTGCTTTGTATAATGAATCCCTTACCCGCCGCTATCTTCTTGACCGCCTGAATCTCTTGGAGGGCCTTTTGGACTTCGGCCTTGGCATTTTGTGCGTTCTCGAGGGCCTTTGCAAGCTCGGACCCCTGCGTCTTAGAGTCACGCTCCAAGGAATCATATTTCTTGACGAAATCCTGGAGCTCTTGCTGAACCTCGCCGACTCGGGCCTCTTGCTTCTCGTGCTCGATGCGCTCCTTGGCCGCTCTGTCTTCGGCCTCGGACAGCGCCTTCTTCAGGGCCGCCACTTCGGTCGTGGCCCCTAGCAAAATTCATGATGATCCTATGATCTAATGACCACTTTTTTCTTTATCAATATACAGACGGGGTATCACTTACCTTTGTTCTCTTCGAGCTGCCTCTTGGTAAGGCCGAGCTCTTCCTCGGACCGATCAAGGTCCCGCTTCAGTCCGGAGACCTCCGCAGTACGAGCGGCAGCGGCCAGCAGCAAAGCCTGCTTATTCACATAGACATATTCTGATCAGACTCCTATGATTGTTATTTGATCCTCTGTTCGGCCTTTCTTTGCGAACACCAAACAGAGCATCAGGGGTTACTGTCTATGCTGTGATATTTTCTCATAATTTGATTACTTACCTCAAAGCCTGTTAGGAGGCTGGCACAGGCTTCGGTCAATCCGCTTTTGGCGGACCGAACCTTCTTGACCACCGCACTCATGATGGTGCGATGCTCTTCGTCAATGGAAGCGCTGCGGAGCGCTTCCAGCAAGTTGTCCGATGCCTCTGGATGGACAAAGGCCATCGGCACAGACGGCTCGCCCCCCTTAGCGAGGGGTCGCCTGACATAATCCGGAACCACTGGAGGTTCCGGCGCAGTATCCGGCTGGGGGCCAGACTTGCTGCGGCCCCCGTCATTAGAACCCATGGGAGTCTTACCCCCCATGCGCCCAACATCTGGGATGTCACCTTGGGGCACCTCTAGAATTACCTCCCCTTGGTCCGGTGCCCTTTGAGACAACACCTCGATGTCGTCCGTGGGCCGGGGGAGGTGGCTGTCGGGAGTGAATCGCTGTTCATCGCCGACTGGCCCAAAGACTCATTCGAAGAGGATATGTCGATGTGGGCTTTGGATGGACTGCACGATCATGTTTGACATGATAAGAAGCAATAAAACAAAACATACCAGAACTATTATAGTATCTGGATACTTACGACTTCGCCAGGGGCTTGTCCCTAGGCAACCACTCCTCGTCGATGTAAGTGACTGTTGTGGAGTGGTCCGGAAGGAGGGTCCTTCCCTTCTTAGACCCTTTGGCCTCCCAGATGGGCGGCCTTCCTTTTCTTGTCCCCCCCCCCCGGTTGGGGGGGAGAACTTTCCTCTTCCGCCTCCTCGTTTTCATGGGAGGAGTGCGCCTCGGTGTTTTTGGACAAGGAGTCCGATACAACCTTGCGCCGGAGACCTTTCCTGGTCCCCGCGGCCTTCTTCTTGGCCTTCTTCTCCGGCGCCTCATAGGGCGCTGGAACCAGCATCTCCGTTAAGAGAGCCTTTGCTGGATCTTCGGGCAATCGATCTGCTCTGTTTGGTGTAATCTCATAGGGTGCTGGGGTTACTGTCGCTACCCAGTCCTATTAAAAAATGGCATGGAGGCTCAGATCCCTCACATGATTATACTGGGGAAAGGAACATCTTGTGAGATATAAAGAGCTTACCGGATTGGCAGGGCGCTTTGCGCTGAGTCCGCGATCCTCGGTAAGGGGAGGAGGAACCTAGGCGGCCTTGAACAACACCTTCCAGACGTCTTTGTGCGTAAGCTCTCGCAACGTCTGGTGCTCGGCCGGGTCAAACTCCCACATATTGAATGCCTGTCTTTGACACGGAAGGATCCAGCGGAAGAGCATGACCTGGACCATGTTGACAAGCTTGATTTTCTTGCTTATCATATTTTTAACACAGCTCTGGAGTCCGGTCAGCTCCACCAATGAACCCTAGGATAGGCCCTTCTCTTTCCAGGAGGTGAGCCGTGTGGGGATGCCAGATCGAAATTCAGGGGCCGCTGCCACCTAGTTGGTATCGCGCGGCTCGGTGATATAGAACCACCCCGATTGCCACCCCTTCACGGTCTCCACACAGGAGCCTTCGAGCCAGGTGACGTTGGGCATTTTGTCCACCATGGCGCCTCCGCACTCCGCTTGCTGGCCTACCACCACCTTCGGTTCACGTTGAAGGTCTTCAGCCACAGGCCGAAGTGGGGCTTGATGCGAAGGAAGGCCTCACACATGACGATAAATGCCGAGATGTTGAGGATGAAATTGGGGGCCAGATCATGAAAGTCCAGCCCGTAGTAGAACATGAGCCCGCGGACAAATGGGTGGAGGGGAAATCCCAGTCCGCGGACGAAGTGGGTGAGGAATACAACCCTCTCATGGGGTTCTGGAGTAGGGACGATCTGCCCCGCGTCTGGGAGCCGGTGTGCGATGTCTGCGGCCAGGTATCCGGCTTCCCGGAGCTTTGTAATGTCCTCCTCCGTAACGGAGGAGACCATCCACTTGCCTCCCGCTCCGAACATGTTTGGAATGGCTTTGCGGAGAAGATGAGAACTTGGGCGCTGGAGCTCGAGTGTGCGAGAATGGATGGACTGGGGAAGAAGAAGGCGTGGGTGAGAAAGAGGAATCCTTGTCCCTTTATAAAGGCGGTAGAAACTATGCGCCTCCCCACTTGCCCCATAAAATCGCTTATTCCCCAAGTGTCACGATTGATGGCACGGTTGGGTTACCCACACCCGTATTGATGAGAATCCCGTGATAAGGGAAACACGATCTCCGCTTCGACAAGACGTGCCAATAAAGCCGCCTCACAACACATGCAATGGCAGGCTAGGAAAAATGGTTTGTAATGACCGGACCACGGCAGGATGTCATGTTATGAAAAGTTGTCAGCAGATTAGATTTGTGGAATATTATACTCTCCACGGTGGTATATGGAATTTGTTTTACAGAGCCGGACACAATCTTTGTGTTCAAAATCTTCTATGGAGTATTCGGAGAAGGAACCCGCCTTGCAATGCCGAAGACAATCTGCGCGCCGAACTCATCGTCATTGAAGCCTGCTTCAGGGGCTACTGAGGGAGTCCTGGATTAGGGGATACTCGGATAGCCAGACTATATACTTTGGCCGGACTGTTGGACTATGAAGATACAAGATTGAAGGCTTCGTCCCGTGTCCGGGTGGGACTCTCCTTTGCGTGGAAGGCAAGCTTGGCGATTCAGATATGTAGATCTCCTTCTCTGTAACCGACTTTGTGTAACCCTAGCCCCCTCCGGTGTCTATATAAACCAGAGGGTTTAGTCCGTAGGACAACAACGATCATAATCATATGCTAGCTTCTAGGGTTTAGCCTCTACGATCTCGTGGTAGATCAACTCTTGTAATACTCATAGCATCAAGGAGGAAGTAGGGTATTACCTCCATCGAGAGGGCCTGAACCTGGGTAAACATTATGCCCCCCGCCTCCTGTTACCATCAGCCTTAGACACACAGTTCGGGACCCCCTACCCGAGATCCGCCGGTTTTGACACCGACAATGGGCGCCCCCCGAATGAGCCACCTCACCTCCCACATGGCCGAGACAACACACGAGCACTCGCACAATGACACCCGCCGGAAAGGTGCCACCGTGCCCACCATTCGAAGCCTCCGCTCCGGAAACCAAGGGGATCCATCCTCACCCACCACACACATGGCGATGGACGACAAGCATGCAGCAGGCCACCCCTACTACCGCACTGCCGCAGCTCCGCCACCCACAACACCCACAACCGGCACCATTCACCCATACGGAGACAAACCCTAGATCTGCCTGCTGAGCATCCCAGATGAGCAAGGGCTACCAACAGGATAAGGGCCATGCCCACGGAGTCGATCAGATCGGAGGCAGTCCGCCGGAGCTGGTGGATCCGGCAACCGGTGACGGTCGGGACACCCACACACTCAACCTTTCAGATGAATTCCCTGTAGTAAGATCTATGGACATGTCTTCATATAGTGAACGTAAGTAGTTGTTGGATATGTTTATTGTGTTTGTATCTTTTTTTATGCTTCATTTTAAGCCAATTAAATTCACCTTTTGTAAAAGAAAGTGAATATACATGCATGTACCGTATTTCTAAAAGAACCGGATGAACGAGTGAGACCACTCGATTGCTTTTGTGTTAACACAAGGAATTCACACAACTTGCCCAGCAGGGCTCATGAGAGGGCTGGATACCTGGATGCTGGCGCCGGGAAGTGAGAGTCTCAAGAGGCCCGCAGTGTGGAACGTTGTGTTATAGTTTTTGAGTAGTACATGGATATTTTGTAAGAAAAAAAGAGTAATGCATGGATTTATATACTTAGGTGTTGACCATAGAGCATAAAAAACGAACGAAAAGGAAGACCACACATTCAAAAAAAATTGTAAGATAGAGCTGCAAAGACAAACAAGACAATTCAACCGAAAACAATTTGTAAAAGCTTCTTCTTGTTGATCTTGTGAAATTTAGACCATTTATTTCAAAAAACAGACCATTTAATTGCTTATGTACACAAGATCCGTTGGAACATAATTTGTGAGATGATTGATGTGGTTATAGTATCCTTCGGATAAATGTCGGTCAAAGAAGATAACCAAAGTCACTTAGAGCTCTCTAGGCCTCCCATAAAACTTAACTCTCCATATAACCTGAATTTCAAAAAAAAAACTCTCCATATAACCTGCCTAAACTTAACTCCTCGCAATTTGAGAAGTTAAACTTTCTTCCGCCTAGTCCTTCCCTTAAATTTAACTCCTTATGCTCCATGTGCTATATCTTTCATCCTTTTACATATATAAATCCCTAGTCAACTACATTTGCACCACATATTAATTCAAACCTTGATATTTCTAATGCAGACGTAAAGAGCATTTCCAATTTATCGTTTTCAAATTTGAACATTCAAATTCAAGCACAACATATGGTCCAAATAAAGTAAACAGTCCAAAAAATATGATAGAAGCATGATGAATCACTAAGAACTATGAAGTTTCCACAACTGCTCCACAAGATCATCTCAGAGTTGGTCATGGGCTTCCTAGTTTCTAGTCTTTCGATGCACTTCGAGGAATCTCTGGATCTTTTGCTTGATATGCCAACGTGATGTCTATTCCATTGTAGGCATAGTCATGGTTCTCATGTTGGCCTTACTAATCCTTGATGATCATGTTTTGTAAGATTGCAACAGGGTCATGTAAAATAACAAAGTGAGCTTGTCTTATATTTAGTCCTTAGAAGAGGGATCGATATAGGCCGCAAAATCTTTTTGTTTTACTGCGTTGGCAAGGTCTTGAACTTGACCTCTTGGTTCGGATACTATATACTGAATTTATGCTCCGGTCAACTCATTCAAAAGTCCAAACTAATGGACAGAGGTGGGCAATTTTTTCCAACACTAATATGCATGTCTATTATTGTCCAGTATGAATTCCTTTCTTTTACTATACATATCAATACCAAGTATGCCTACGCTCAGTTGTACAACTAAAATCGAGCGGGGTGTGTACGTCAGTAGCAGTGTGTTCACAGATTACATAATCACGTGTGAAGATTTGTTTCTTCCGTTGCAACACACGGACACCAAATGCTAGTAAAGCTAGATCCAAACATTTCTTCTAAAAAGGTCGTCCATCAATTTTTAGGGCTAAACTTCTCAGCAAAACACCGCATACGTTAGTGAAAGTAGGGATTACCTTTTCGACGTGAAGTCAACGATCGGTCTTTGCTCTGAAGAGCCTGAAAATTTGCATGTCACAATCTCTGAATCTGAATGGATCCCCCACTTCTTTTTTTGCGAATTTGAATGGATCCGGTTTTCTTGCGGTGCACGATACACACATACGGAAAATAACTGTGGTCAGCATGTTCACTTGGTTCCGCTCTGTGTATTTCTGTAGCACTATTTGTTGTTTTCAAGTGATTGACGTGCTACATGAATTAGTTATGCACAAATTAGTAATAATAGTACATCAATCACTAGAGTAATAATCATCATTTCTTGGACTCTCGGGTGAACTGTAGTCAAGAATACCATCGCCTACCAGAAAATGGTCAGTCTTCGGATGCTGACTACTCACTCACTCGGTCCAGAGAAAAGGGAGAAAATCATTATACACCATGTTATCACTGTTGCCTATCCATCGCTGTTGAGTGTTGATCTACAAACAACGATAAGATGTCATGGTTGTATATTTCGTAACTTAAGTTGTGTTTTTTGTTCACAACCTCTGAACCCTACCTAACCCTTCTCCCCGATACACTGGTCATGGAAATCTCACGTGTTTACGAACAAGAGCAAAAATCCATCTACTAAGTTTCATGAAGGGAGAACCATTCACCAGAAGTCCCCACAGGAACAAGATCCACCTCTGAAATGGTGGAATCTGTTGGCGTCACGGACCACGATTTCCCTCTCGAACAGCTTCGACACTAGCTTGGTGAACTCATGGCAGTCAGCGCAAACTCTGAGGTTCTTGGCTATCCTTAGAGGCGTGCCTGGGCGCGTGCTGATCAAACCAAACGAGATCGCAAGCCTCTCACTGTGCCTGTGCAGCACATCCACCTTCTCTTCTTCACTAACGTCATGCAGAACAAATCTTGTATCCTCAATGTACCCACCTTCTTTTCTCAGTTTTTCTGTTATTTCGGCAAGTTTGAGATGGATTCTCTCCGCGTCTCTGTGTGTATGATCCCTTGCGGTGAAGGTGTGGACGTTGTTTCCAATCTCTATCCAGCTGCAGGCCGGGTCTTTCCTCAGCCCACGTTCTGAAATCCTGGCTCTGACCTCCTTGGCATTGTTCCACTTGCCCATCTCAGCAAAAACGTTTGATATAAGGACATAATTACCTGGGTTATCTGGTTCCAACTCAAGAAGCTTGTCGGCTGCAACCATAGCGAGCTCGTGGTTCTTGTGTATACGGCATGCCCCAAGGAGTGCGCACCACACCACTGATTTTGGTTCCAAAGGCATAGACTTGATGAACTCGTACGCATCCTCGGTCTTGCCTGAGCGGCCAAGAAGATCAACCACACAAGCATAGTGTTCCTGCCATGGTTCTAACCTGTACATGGTCTCCATCATATCTAGATAACATTTGCCCTCATCGACAAGCTTTGAGTGACTACAAGCATATAGCAGAGCGAGAAATGAAACATGGTCAGGAGCAACACCAGTTTCTACCATTCTCTCGAAAAGGTCTATAGCTTGCTTGCCATGACCATGCATCCCAGCTGCATTAATCATCGCTGTCCAGAGAACTACGTCTTTACATTTCGCTCCATTAAATACTTTGAGAGCATTGCTCATGCTTCCGCAACCAGAATACATGTCTACCAGGGAACTAACCGTGGCACCTTCCATAAGAAAATTCCTTCTGATGAGAAAGCCATGAACTTCCTTCCCTTTTGCCAAGGATGACAAATCAGCTATAGCCCCGAGAATACTTACTAGTGCTACAGAATCAGGTTGAATATCTGTATTTTGCATCTCTGCAAACAAGGCAACAGCTTCATTTAACAGCCCGCTGTTTGCGTAACAGTTTATCATACTAGTCCATGTGACAATGTCTTTTTCCTCTACTGTTTCAAACATTCTAAGTGAATGGTAAACCTCTCCACACTGCCCATATATATCTAGGATTCTGTTCTTCAGTACCAAATCAAGCAAATCATTTCTAATAGCATACGAATGCAGTTGCTTTGCCAGCAAACTGGTTTTCAAACCACTGCATGCTTCTAAAATACTTCCGATCATCATGGGATCTACCTTAATGCCCTCTTTCCGAGCTTCTCTAAACTTTTCCAGTGCCTCAAAATGCTGGGAACTCCGAGCATAACAAGTAATAATGGCAGTCCATGATATGTAGTCTTTAATCCTCATCCTTTCAAATACATGGGTAGAGTACTCTGTGTACTGACACTTCATGTACATGTCCATCAATGTATTTCCAACCTGTGTGTCTGTATCTAGCCTCTGCTTTATAGCATATGCATGAACCTCTCTGCCATTGAGTAACCAGCCCAATTGGCCGACTGCAGAACACAAGCTCACAATACAAGCATGGTCAGGCTGAAAACCACCTTGAAGCATTTCACCAATAAATTTGATGGCCTCGGCATATAAACCATTTTGGACATAACAGGACAGCATCGAGTTCCATGAAATGTAGTCTTTCTCATTAATCTCACGGAATACTCTATGAGCGCTGTACACATGGCCACATTTTGTGTACATAACAAGCAAAGCATTGTGCTGGATATTAACCTGACTGCCACACTTCAAAATTGCTGCATGTAGCTCCCTGCCAAGATTCAGCTGGGCTAACTCTGTACAGATCTGTAGCACCCCAACAGTTGTGTAAGAATTCATACTTAAACCAGCCCTCTGCATCCCTCGAAACAAGTTCAGAGCTTTCAAGAACATGCCGTTCTGCATACAGCCTGATATCACTGAATTCCACGACGCGACATCCCTCCCGCCTTGCAGCCGCTCAAACACCTGCAACGCAGAATCTAGAATGCCGCACTTGGCATACATCGCAATGAGCGCATTGGCCACAAGGGTGCTGCTATCAAGCCTGTGCTTAACCGCCAGCCCGTGCACCTCCCGCCCGCAACGACCATGCCCCTCCATCCCACACGCCTTGAGCACGGAGGCGAGCGTGCACCCATCAGGCGCCATCCCCGTCGCCGCAGACCAACGCATCGCCCTGTACACGCCCAAGGCTTCACTAGCGCTCCCGGACGACAGGTACGCCCCAGTAAGGGCGTTCCAGGAGAAGACTGTCCGGGCAGACATTCCGTCGAACAGGCGGCGTGCGTCCTCGACGCGCCCGCACTTGCCATACATGAAGAGCAGCTTGGTCGCGAGGAACCCGTCGTCGCCATCCAAAGAACCGGTGGCCACGGCATGCGCATGGACCTGGGCGCCCTGCGCGGCCGCCTTCTCGGCCGCGACGAGGTCAAGGACCAGGCCGTAGTGGTCCTGGGAAGGGACGCGGCCCGGCGCTCCGGCGGTGAGCAGTCGAAGGGCTTGCCGCAGGTTGCCTTCCCTGCATAGCTGCTTCAAGGAGGTGTGGTCTGGAGACGAGGTGGCGGGTAGAGTGGGTGAGAATTTTTTGTAGGGGATTTGGCTTGGTGGGAGGGAGAGCACGGTGGTGGCCATGGCAGCCGTGGGCTTGGAGGCTCTTCCGAGCCGAACGCTCATGTCAGTGTCATCACGAAAGAGTGATGTGGATTACAATTTCGATTAAATCTTTCAAAAGGGTGCGGATAAAAGTGCGGGTGCTAGAATTTTTTAGATGGTTTTGTAATAAATTTTTCATAGCAAAAATGCGCTTTTAGATGTAGATGATGGAGTAAAAAGCACATAACCATCATACTTGTGGCATAATTAGCAGAACGGTACTGCTAGTCTCAGTCGACGGGCCAGCCGTTCAATCTTTAGCAGCTTGTAGATTCGAGCTGGGAGCGCTTTGTCTCTGTTTCGGCCTGTCTAAGGCGTGGACCGGCCCACTTTGTTTTCTTCCTGTCAAACCCGTGATCCCCTGTGCGAGCGCTGCTGATGGGCTGGGCTATGTTGTGTTTCAGTGTTTCTTTTCTGTGTTTGTTTTTGGGCCGCATTAAAGTGAAGAAGGGGAAGCGGCCACCCGTGGAGTGAGCTTCCCCCCTATACCATTCTTCTTCATCTTTTTCTTGTTTGTCCTATTCTTGTTGGTGGTACACCATAGATCTGAAGAGATTAGGGTCGTTTTTTATGTGGATCAAGCGAAGATTAATAGCTTTAACTCTATGATCGACTCCAGGATTGTTAGTTATTTTTTCATGTCATTATTGTTCAAGCAGTCAATATATTGGAGATGTTTTTTCCGTGGTTCATGCGGATGTAAGGTTTGGGGTAGTTTTTGTAGTGCATCAAGAGCGAGCGAGCGGCTGCTTTTGTTTCTTTGTTAGGTGCTGCAGATGTAACGCCAAGTAAACTGCACTCTTTAGTGTTTAATTTCAATTAGGTTCAGTTAGTTTAGTTCTTTTTGCTTCTTAGTCTGAAATTCATGTCTGCTACATTGTAGGAGTTCGTCACTGTGCCTATGTATCCAATAAAGTGGATGGGATTTTGTATGTCTATA
>NC_041382.1:569907198-569935477 GCF_002162155.2 Triticum dicoccoides
CAAATATGTGATTAGTAGTTTCAAGCAGAGAATCACCTTCATAGTTTAGACCTTATTTTTTTAGGTTTGATTTTTTTTTGTGCGTTCATGCGCAATAGTGTCTCTCGCTCTAGTGTGTTTATCGGCAATGTCGGTATGGTGGATTTTTGATGATGAAACTGGATTCTTTGCTTGTAGCTAGATTCACTTACCTCGCTAAATAAAGCCCCGTTTTTATGTGTCATCCTTTTTTGTCATTCAGATTTTTTTTTTGCTTTTTTTGCTGCATGTTTTGAGGTTCTTTCCAGTAAAGATTATTTTACAACCAGCAGTACTAAATTTCTTAATAGGCCAAGAGACTAAGATGCAGTGTGCTTCTCCGCTGGATTGTATTGGAAGTAGTTTTTTATCAACATGTTTTTTTATGCTTGTAGGTACTTATAGAGAAATTTTTACACGCTCTGTACATCCTCTGTACAGAGAGTATAGTGCACTTTTTTACCCTCTGTTCATGAGTAGGTGACAAGACAGATGTGTGTTTAGGATATTTTTTTGCTAAGTTGAACATTCTTTTTTGTTTTTTAGTATATCAACCTCTGCTAGTTATCCTTTTTTTGGACACTTTTTTTTATCTGGTCAGTGCTATCACTTATACTGTTCTTTACTGGGATATTTTTGGTGTCTCAAGAAGTGCTTCTCTCATATCCCCTCATACACATTACTGAAACCATTAGTAGGAGTGATTCAATCCCTTGTTTTGCTTTATTGTAGTCGAGATTAGTAGGTCGAAGAATAGGATTTTGCTGAAACATTACTTTCGCGAAGTCAGTTCCATGTTTTTTGAGGATTATCTCTAAACTCAAATCCCCTCATACATTACTGGCCATCATTAGGAGTTGTATAGTCCTTTTGTTTGTTTTACTTAGGTTTTTCGCTGAAATCTTTTCTCTCGAAACAAGAGAGATTTTTTATTACTGAATGTATTAGCAGTAGTGTGGTATGTTTATTTTATTTCTCTAATCTGCAACATGTTTTTTCTGAAATCTTTTCTTTTTCTAAACAGGAGATATTACTGCTGATATCTATCACTAGAGTGGTTTTTTTCTTTTGCTTAGACTCTTTTTTTTAATTATGAAGCATGTTCAAATCTATCATTTTTTTGCGTAGTCAAAAAGAGAATGATTTAATGAAAGTAAGTTTCCAGCAGCAGCATGTTTTCTTTACTTTTCTTATTTTCGCGCTAAAAAACATATGAAATTAATGTGATGTTCATTTTTTTCTTTTGTATATGAATTAATATGGTCTTTTTGATAGATTCATCATCCTTTTTATCTCCACATTGCAAATGTAAATATGTTTCTTTTTTTCATCAGCGGCGACGCCAATGATATATTATCATTATCTCGAAATCCTTTTTTCTTCGGAAGCATACAAGTTTTTTTTGCACTAAAAATCATTTAGCTGAATATGTATGCGTATCAGTAGCACAGATTTATGTTTTTTGCCTTTTTATTTATGCGCACAGGAGATGTTTTGCAGAGTTTGTCTTCTAACTTGGTCGCGACCGGGGGACCTTTGTTTTGTCAGAGGGGGCGGCGTCGAGAGAGAGAGAGAGGGGACAAGTTACATGTCCCAACACTAGGCATGCAACTACATGTCTTCTAACTTGGTCGCAACTGGGGACCTTTGTTTTGTCAGAGGGGGCGGCGTCGAGAGAGAAGGGCCCAGCTGCATGCTCAACTATACACACACAACTGCAGGTCTTTTTTCCAGCATGGTCGCAATTGACCTTTGTTTTGTCAGAGGGGGCGGCGTCAAGAGAGAGGGGACAAGTTACATGTCCCAACACTAGGCATGCAACTACATGTCTTCTAACTTGGTCGCAACTGGGGACCTTTGTTTTGTCAGAGGGGACGGCGTCGAGAGAGAAGGCCCCAGCTGCATGCTCAACTATACACACGCAACTGCAGGTCTTTTTTCCAGCATGGTCGCAATTGCATGTGTTATAACTTTGTCCCAACTTGAGTTTTTCATTTTTTTGTTGTATGGGGAGAGGGGCCAGTTGCATTTCCCAAACCAGGAAAGACAAACGTATGTTTTCTAACTTGATCGCAATCGGGTGACCTTTCTTTTTGTCGGAGGGGCGACGCCTAGACAGATGGGCCAGTTGCATATCCCACACTAGGCACGAAATTGCATGTCTTCTAACATTGGTCGCAACTTGGGGGACCTTTGTTTTGTTGGAGGTGACGGCGTCGAGAGAGAGGGGCACAGTTGCATGCCCCACACTACGCACGCAACTGCATGTCTTCGAGCATGGTCGCAACCGCATGCCTTATAACTTGGTTGCAACTCTGACTTTGCCAGTTTCATGTCCCACAATGGGCACACAACTGCATGTCTTCTTACTTGATTGCAATTGGGGACCTTTATTTTGTTGGAGGGAGCGGTGTCGAGAGAGATGGTCCCCAGTTGCATGTCCCAACTAGGCACGCAACTGCATGTCTTTTAACTTGGTCGCAACTGGGGGGATTTGTTTTGTCAAAGGGGACTGCACCGAGAGAGATTGGTCCAGGTGCATGTCCCACACTAGGCACACAACTCCATGCCTTCTAACTTGGTCGCAACTTGGGGGAACATTTGCTTTGTCGGAGGGGGCGACGGCGAGAGAGAGAGAGAGAGAGAGAGAGAGAGAGAGAGAGAGAGAGAGAGAGGCCCACTTGCATGTCCCACACGAGACACACAACTACAAGTCTTCGAGCATGGTCGCAACTGCATGTCTTATAACTTGGTTGCAACTCGACTTTTGCCAGTTTCATGTCCCACAATGGGCACGCAATTGCATGTCTTCCAACTTTTGTCGCAATTGGGGGACCTTTTGTTTTGTTGAAGGGGGCAACGTCGAGAGAGACGGGGCCCAGTTGCATATCCCACACTAGGCATGCAACTGAATGTCTTCTTACATGGTCGCAATTGGGGGGAGGGCTTTTGTTTTGTCGGAGGGGGCGCGTCGAGAGAGATGGGGCCAGTTGCATGTGCCACACTAGGCACGCAACTGCATGTCTTCTGAGTTGGTCACAACTTGGGGGACCTTTGTTTTGTCGGAGGTGGCGGCGTCGAGAGAGAGAGGGGCCCAGTTGCATGCCCCACACTAGGCATGCAACTGCATGTCTTCGAGCATGGTCGCAACTGCATGCCTTATAACTTGGTTGCAACTTCGACTTTGCCAGTTTTGTGTCCCACAATGGGCATGTCTTCTTACTTGGTCGCAACTTGAGACTTTTGTTTTATCGGAGGGAGAGGCCTTGAGAGAGATGGGACCTAATTGCACGTCCCACACTAGGCATGCAACTGCATGTCTTTTAACTTGGTCGCAACTAGGGGGCATTTGTGTAGCCGGAGGGGGCCGCTGCTACGTCTTGAGCTTGCGTTGGTTCTCCCCGAAGAGGAAGGAATGATGCAGCAGAGTAGCGTAAGTATTTCTCTCAGTTTTTGAGAACCAAGGTATCAATCCAGTAGGAGCCCACGCTCAAGTCCCTCGTACCTGCACAAAGCGATAGCTACTCGCAACCAACGCGATTAGGGGTTGTCAATCCCTTCACGGTCACTTACGAGAGTGAGATCTGATAGATATAATATTTTTGGTATTTTTGGTATAAAGATGCAAAGTAAAAAGTAAAAGCAAAGTAAAAAGCAAAGCAAGATTAAAGTGATGGAGATTGATATGATGAGAATAGACCCGGGGGCCATAGGTTTCACTAGTGGCTTCTCTCAAGAGCACAAGTATTCTACGGTGGGTGAACAAATTATTGTTGAGCAATTGACAGAATTGAGCATAGTTATGAGAATATCTAGGCATGATCATGTATATAGGCATCACGTCCGTGACAAGTAGATCGAAATGATTCTGCATCTACTACTATTACTCCACTCATCGACCGCTATCCAGCATGCATCTAGAGTATTAAGTTAAAAACAGAGTAACGCCTTAAGCAAGATGACATGATGTAGAGAGATAAATTCATGCAATATGAAATAAACCCCATCTTGTTATCCTCGATGGCAACGATACAATACGTGCCTTGCTGTCCCTTCTGTCACTGGGTAGGGACACTGTAAGATCGAACCCAAATCTAAGCACTTCTCCCATGGCAAGAACTACCAATCTAGTTGGCCAAACCAAACGGATAATTCGAAGAGACTTGCAAAGATAACCAATCACACATAAACGAATTCAGACAAGATTCAAATATTATTCATAGATAGACTTGATCACAAACCCACAATTCATCGGTCTCAACAAACACACCGCAAAAAGAAGATTACATCGAATAGATCTCCACAAGAGAGGTGGAGAACTTTGTATTGAGATTCAAAGAGAGAGAAGAAGCCATCTAGCTACTAACTATGGACCCGAAGGTCTGAGGTAAACTACTCACACTTCATCGGAGAGGCTTAGGATGATGTAGAAGCCCTCCGTGATGACGACCCTCTTCCAGCGGAGCTCCGGAACAGGCCCCAAGATGGATCTCGTGGATACAGAAAGTTGCGGCAGTGGAATTAGGTTTTTGGCTCCTGTTCTGATCGTTTGGGGGTACATGTGTATATATAGGAGGAAGAAGTACGCCGGAGGAGCAACGAGGGGCCCACGAGGTAGGTGGGCGCGCCCTAGGGGGGGCACCCCCACCCTCGTGACCGCCTCTTTTGTTCCTTGGAGCAGGGTCCAAGTCTCCTGGATCACGTTCGGTGAGAAAATCACGTTCCCGAAGATTTTATTCCGTTTGGACTCCGTTTGATATTCCGTTTCTTCGAAACACTGAAATAGGAAAATAACAGCAATTCCGGGCTGGGCCTCCGGTTAATAGGTTAGTCCCAAAAATAATATAAAGGTGAAAAATAAAGCCCAATATAGTCCAAAACAGTAGATAATATAGCATGGAGCAATCAAAAATTATAGATACGTTGGAGACGTATCAGGCATCCCCAAGCTTAATTCCTGCTCGTCCTCGAGTAGGTAAATGATAAAAAGAGAATTTTTGATGCGGAGTGCTACTTGGCATAATTTCAATGCAAATATTCTTAATTGTGGTATGAATATTCAGATTAGAAAGATTCAAGACAAAAGTTTATATTGACATAAAAATAATAATACTTCAAGCATACTAACAAAGCAATTATGTCTTCTCAAAATAACATGGCCAAAGAAAGTTATCCCTACAAAATCATATAGTCTGGCTATGCTCCATCTTCACCACACAAAGTATTTAAATCATGCACAACCCCGATGACAAGCCAAGCAATTGTTTAATACTCTAACTTTTTTAAAACTTTTTCAATCTTCACGCAATACATGAGCGTGAGCCATGGATATAGCACTATAGGTGGAATAGAATGGTGGTTGTGGAGAAGACAAAAAGGACGGGAAGATAGTTTCACATCAACTAGGCGTATCAACGGGCTATGGATATGCCCATCAATAAATATCAATGTGAGTGAATAGGGATTGCCATGCAACGGATGCACTAGAGCTATAAATGTATGAAAGCTCAAAAAGAAACTAAGTGGGTGTGCATCCAACTTGCTTGCTCACGAAGATCTAGGGCAATTTTTAGGAAGCCCATCATTGGAATATACAAGCCAAGTTCTATAATGTAAAATTCCCACTAGTATATGAAAGTGACAACATATGAGACTCTCTATATGAAGAACATGGTGCTACTTTGAAGCACAATATATGAGACTCGCTATATCATGGTGCTACTTTGAAGCACAAGTGTGGAAAAAGGATAGTAGCATTGCCCCCTTTTATTTATTTTCTTTTTGGGGGGGCCTTCTTTTTTTTTCTTTGGCCTTTCTCTTTTTTTATTTGGTACAATGCTCTATTGAATGATGATCATCACACTTTTATTTATTTACAACTCAATGATTACAACTCGATTCTAAAACAAAGTATGACTCTATATGGATGCCTCCGGTGGTGTACCAGGATATGCAATGAATCAAGAGTGACAAGTATGAAAAAATTATGAACGGTGGCTTTGCCACAAATACTATGTCAACTACATGATCATGCTAAGCAATATGACAATGATGAATGTGTCATGATGAACTAGGTGGTGGAAAGTTGCATGGCAATATATCTCGGAATGGCTATGGAAATGCCATGATAGGTAGGTATGGTGGCTGTTTTGAGGAAGGTATATGGTAGGTGTATGATACCGGCGAAAGGTGCGCGGTATTAGAGAGGCTAGCAAAGGTGGAAGGGTGAGAGTGCGTATAATCCATGGACTCAACATTAGTCATAAAGAACTCATATACTTATTACAAAAATCTAGAAGTTATCATAGCAAAGTATTACGCGCATGCTCCTAGGGGGATAGATTGGTAGGAAAAGACCACCGCTCGTCCCCGACCGCCACTCATAAGGAAGACAATCAATAAACAAATCATGCTCCGACTTCGTAACATAACGGTTCACCATACGTGCATGCTACGGGAATCACAAACTTTAACACAAGTATTCTTTAAATTCACAACTACTCAAGTAGCATGACTTTAATATTATCACCTCCATATCTCAAAACAATTATCATGCTTCAATCTTTTCTTAGTATTCAACACACGCAAAAGAAAGCTTCACAAATCTTGAATACCAAGCATATTATTATTAAGCAAATTACCATGCTATTAAGAGACTCTCAAAATAATTAAAGTGAAGCATGAGAGATCAATAGTTTCTTTAAAACGAATCCACCACCGTGCTCTAAAAGATCTAAGTGAAGCACATAGAGCAAAATTATCTAGCTCAAAAGATATAAGTGAAGCACATAGAGTATTTTATCAAATTTTAATTAATGTATGGCTCTATCAAAAGGTGTGTACAGAAAGGATGATTGTGGCATACTAAGACACAAAGACACAAATAATACAAGACGCTCCAAGCAAAACACATATCATGTTGGTGAATAAAAATATAGCTCCAAGTAAATTACCGATGGAAGTGGAGAAAGAGGGGATGCCTTCCGGGGCATCCCCAAGCTTTGACTTTTTGGTGTCCTTGGATTATCTTTGGGGTGCCATGGGCATCCCCAAGCTTAGGCTCTTTCCACTCCTTGTTCCATGATCCATCAAAAGAATTCACCCAAAACTTGAAAACTTCACAACACAAAACTCAAAATAGAAAACTCGTGAGCTCCGTTAGTGAAAGAAAACAAAAGACCACTTCAAGTTACTGTAATGAAATCATTATTTATTTATATTGGTGTTAAACCTACTGTATTCCAACTTCTCTATGGATTATAAATTATTTTACTAGCCATAGATTCATCAAAATAAGCAAACAACACACGAAAAACAGAATCTGTCAAAAACAGAACAGTCTGTAGTAATCTGTAGCTAGCGCAAGATCTGGAACCCCAAAAATTCTAAAATAAATTGCTTGATGTGAGGAATTTATCTATTAATCATCTGAAAAAATAATTAACTAAATAGAACTCTTCAAATAAAAATGACAGCAGTTCTCGTGAGCGCTAAAGTTTCTGTTTTTTACAGCAAGTTCAACAAGACTTTCCCCAAGTCTTCCCAACGGTTCTACTTGGCACAAACACTAATTAAACACAAAAAACACAGCCAAAACAGAGGCTAAATAATTTATTTATTACTAAGCATGATAAAAAAACAAAGAATAAAAATAAAATTGGGTTGTCTCTCAACAAGCGCTATCGTTTAACGCACCTAGCTAGGCATAAAAGCGAGGATAGATCTAGGTATTGCCATAATAGTAAGATAGATTGTTAAAACTTATTTCATATTCTCTACATTCGGCAGAAAGTTTTCTTTGAGGCAAGCAAAAGTAATCAAAAGGACTAAATTTAACGGGACAAAAGTCCCCAAGATCAACCTTGGGAGGTATAGGTTCCTCCTTTGGTCCTTCATAATGCACAACCAATTCATTATTATAAGCATTCTTTTGACAGAACTTTGTAAGCCTATATTAAAGAGAATATCCTAGCTCATTATTTCGAATAGCCAAATCATCATTAAGTTCAGAAATTCTATCAACTAAAACATTGATAGGAACCCTTCTTCTGAGATTTTCATTGAAAGCAACATAATCTAGAGATTGAAAACGCGTTATTTCTTATTGATCAAAGAGGATAGCCTCTATGGGAGGACGACAAGCGTCCACCCTATAATGCGCAAATATTTCTTTGGCTTCTCTTATTATGAATCTAAACTCATGAGCCAAAAAGATAGTAGCGGCACGCTTAACAGAAGAATGCTCAATATTAGAAAATTTCAGAAAAATCCTTTGTATGGAAGGATGCATGTGCATGAATTGTCTTTCAAGTTCAACTACAAGAATGGCAATAGCGTACGCAAGACTACTAGTTCTGTGAAGGATAGAACTACCCATAGAAGGTAAAGCACCGGCACAAGTAAAGAAATCTTAAATAACTCCTTTTCCAATAATATTACCACTACCAACACGGAATTTTTTTGTATGAAAGATGGTAGGTTCTTTAGCAGGAGCATCAGAATTTTCCATGATATTGTTATCGCTCATATTGGCGATAACTTCCCCAGTTTCAGATATAACGACAAGCAATCAAACTAGCACACGAGCAAATAAGAGGCAAATAGAGAGGGGGGATAGAGAGAGAGAGGGCGAATAAAACGACAAGGGTGAATTGGGGGGAGAGGAAAACGAGAGGCAAATGGCAAATAATGTAATGCGAGAGATAGGGATTGTGATGGTATGCTGACTTTTTGCGTAGACTCTCCGGCAACGGTGACAGAACTCCTTCTTGCTACGTCTTGAGCTTGCGTTGGTCTTCCCCGAAGAGGAAGGGATGATGCAGCAGAGTAGCGTAAGTATTTCCCTCAGTTTTTGAGAACCAAGGTATCAATCCAGTAGGAGCCCACGCTCAAGTCCCTCGTACCCGCACAAAGCGATAGCTACTCGCAACCAACGCGATTAGGGGTTGTCAATCCCTTCACGGTCACTTACGAGAGTGAGATCTGATAGATATAATATTTTTGGTATTTTTGGTATAAAGATGCAAAGTAAAAAGTAAAAGCAAAGTAAAAAAGCAAAGCAAGATTAAAGTGATGGAGATTGATATGATGAGAATAGACCCGGGGGCCATAGGTTTCACTAGTGGCTTCTCTCAAGAGCATAAGTATTCTACGGTGGGTGAACAAGTTACTGTTGAGCAATTGACAGAATTGAGCATAGTTATGAGAATATCTAGGCATGATCATGTATATAGGCATCACGTCCATGACAAGTAGATCGAAACGATTCTGCATCTACTACTATTACTCCACTCATCGACCGCTATCCAGCATGCATCTAGAGTATTAAGTTAAAAACAGAGCAACACCTTAAGCAAGATGACATGATGTAGAGAGATAAATTCATGCAATATGAAATAAACCCCATCTTGTTATCCTCGATGGCAACGATACAATGTGTGCCTTTCTGCCTCTTCTGTCACTGGGTAAGGACACCGCAAGATCGAACCCAAAGCTAAGCACTTCTCCCATGGCAAGAACTACCAATCTAGTTGGCCAAACCAAATGGATAATTCGAAGAGACTTGCAAAGATAACCAATCATACATAAAAGAATTCAGAGAAGGTTTAAATATTATTCATAGATAGACTTGATCATAAACCCACAATTCATCGGTCTCAACAAACACACCGCAAAAAGAAGATTACATCGAATAGATCTCCACAAGAGAGGGGGAGAACTTTGTATTGAGATTCAAAGAGAGAGAAGAAGCCATCTAGCTACTAACTATGGACCCGAAGGTCTGAGGTAAACTACTCACACTTCATCGGAGAGGCTTAGGATGATGTAGAAGCCCTCCGTGATGACGACCCTCTTCCGGCGGAACTCCGAAACAGGCCCCAAGATGGGATCTCGTGGATACAGAAAGTTGCGGCGGTGGAATTAGGTTTTTGGCTCCTGTTCTGATCGTTTGGGGGTACGTGTGTATATATAAGAGGAAGAAGTACGCCGGAGGAGCAACGAGGGGCCCACGAGGCAGGGGGCGTGCCCTAGGGGGGGGGCGCCCCCACCCTTGTGACCGCCTCTTTTGTTCCTTGGAGCAGGGTCCAAGTCTCCTAGATCACGTTCGGTGAGAAAATCATGTTCCCGAAGATTTTATTCTGTTTGGACTCCGTTTGATATTTCGTTTTTTCGAAACTCTGAAATAGGCAAAAAACAGCAATTCTGGGCTGGGCCTCCGGTTAATAGGTTAGTCCCAAAAATAATATAAAAGTGGAAAATAAAACCCAATATAGTCCAAAACAGTAGATAATATAGCATGGAGCAATCAAAAATTATAGATACGTTGGAGACGTATCAGCCGCGTCGAGAGAGATGTGGCCAGTTGCATGCGACACACTAGGCATGCAACTACATGTCTTCGAGCATGGTCGCAACTGCATGTCTTATAATTTGATCATGACTGGGGGGACATTTGTTTTGTCGGAGGGGGCGGCGTCTAGAGACATCGGGCCAATTGCATGTCCCACAACAGGCACGCAACTACATGTTTTATAACTTGGTTCCAACTCGACTAGTAGAGGGGCCACTTGCATGTCCCACAAAAAGCACGCAACTGCATGTCTTCTAAGTTTGTCACAATGGGGGAACCTTCGTTTTGTCGGATGGGGCGGCGTCGAGAGAGAGAGGGGCCCAGTTGCATCCCCCACACTAGGCACGCAACTGCATATCTTCGAGCATGGTCGCTACTACATGTCTTATAACTTGGTTGCAACTTTAACTTTGCTAGTTTCATGTCCCACAATATCATGACAAATGTAAAGAAGTACTTCTTTTTATTTTTTTATTTTTAATGTACATGGAACTGAAAATGAAAATAAAAGAAAAACACACAAAAAAGGAAACAAGCAGAAACGAACAAGAAAACTAGACATGGGAAAATCGTACAAGGACCTAACGGTAGGCTAGTGGTGCGCTTCAAGAAGAATTAGCGCGCAGAAAAATCACGAGGCAATAAAAAATCGCTGGCCAAAAAGCACTTGTCATGCACATTTTTGTCTCTATCACGGGCTTGTACTTCTTTGTTCAACACTCTTTTCCCTGTGTGTGTATAAAACAAATTAACAAGGGAATTTCCCAGTCCAAAAAAAAAACAACGGAAACAAGGAAAGCCCACAAATCAGGCTGATACAGCCCAAGAGACGCAAGTCAAGAAATGGGCCTAATCTACTTTAGGTGACATCAGTTGACTGAGACTTCGCGAAGTCTAAGTCGACTGAGACTTAGACAGACCCTTAGCAAAAAACCGTTACTTTAGAAATCGATGCACTTCTCACGGCATCGAAAAATTTACACTGGCAGAAAAACGCTGACGGTAAATGTTAAGCGATTTGCTAAGAGCACTAACTATTCGGGCCCATCCGTCGGGCTTAGTTGGAAAATAAAACTGCCACATGAGCATATTGACTAGATTTTCTTCTTCCTCCTCCTCCTTTCTTTTCTTTGTAGCCTTTTATCAAATATGTTATGTCCAGTCTCGGCGTGGACGTGCGCATGGTGCCGCCCCCACCTACCCTGTTGCTCCCTTCTCCCCCATCACGTTATGCTTTTTTTGACTATAAACAATAGGGTAAAACCCCACTGCAACTTTTATTAAATAAATAAAACAAGCTAACAAGAGTAGTCTGAAAGGCTTGAGGTAAGCCCTAAAACAAAACAGAGTGAGAAAGAAATAAAGAGAAAACTAAGGAAAGAGCTAAAGAAGGGCTAGAGAAACTAACTAAGAAAACTAATAAAAGAAAGAATCAACTACTAAACATAAAAAGAAATTACCGCAGAGCTTCCAACCAAACAGAGAACTGCCTTTCATGCTTCTGTTTCATCATGTATTTGAGTAGCTTGAGTTCCTCCACGAAGATGAATTTCCAGCCTTGGAATGAAGGTGCTACATTCTCAAAGATCTTATTATTTCTGGTTATCCATATGACGCCATGCTTTCTGGTAAACGATGCGGCGCTGCCGAGGCATGGACGTGTGCATGGCGTCGCCCCCACCAGTCCTCCCGCTGCTTCCTCTCCCATCATGTCATGTGATACGTCCATTTTGCATCATGCTTTTATATCAATATTTATTGCATTATGAGTTGTTATTACACATTATATCATAATACTTATGTCGTTTCTCTCTTATTTTATAAGGTTTGCATGAAGAGGGAGAATGCCGGCAGCTGGGATTCTGGACTAGAAAAGAAGCAAATATTAGAGACCTATTCTGCACAACTCCAAAAGTCCTAAAACTTCACGGAGAATAATTTTGGAATATATAAAAAAATATTAGACGAAGAAAGCACCAGAGGGGGGCCACCAGCCAGCCACAAGGGTGGAGGGCGCACCCTACCCCCTGGGCGCGCCCCCCGTCCTTGTGGGCCCCCTAGCAGGCCTCCGACGCCCATCTTATGCTATATGGTGTGTTTTGACCCGGAAAAAAATCATAAGGAAGCTTTCGGGACGAAGCGCCGCCGTCTCGAGGCGGAACCTGGGCAGAACCAATCTAGGGCTCCGGCGGAGCTGTTCTGCCGGGGAAACATCCCTCCTGGAGGGGGAAATCATCGACATCGTCATCACCAACGATCATGTCATCGAGAGGGGGTCAATCTCCATCAACATCTTCACCAGCACCATCTCCTCTCAAAATCCTACTTCATCTCTTGTATCCGATCTCTGTCTCAAAACCTCAAAGTGGTACCTATGGGTTGCTAGTAGTGTTGATTACTCCTTGTAGTTGATACTAGTTGGTTTATCCAGTGAAAGATTATATTTTCATATCCTTAATGATAATTAATACTCCTATGATCTTGATCATAAATATGCTTTATGAGTAGTTACATTTGTTCCCGAGGACATGGGAGAAGTCTTGTTATAAGTAATCATGTGAATTTGATATTCGTTCGATATTCTGATGAGATGTATGTTGTTTCTCCTCTAGTGATGTTATGTGAACATCGACTACATGACACTTCACCATTATTTGGGCCTAGGGGAAGGCATTGGGAAGTAATAAGTAGATGATGGGTTGCTAGAGTGACAGAAGCTTAAACCCTAGTTTATGCGTTGCTTCGTAAGGGGCTGATTTGGATCCATATGTTTCACGTCATGGTTATGTTTACCTTAATTCTTCTTTCATAGTTGCGGATGCTTGTGAGAGGGGTTAATCATATGTGGAGGGCTTGTCCAAGGAAGGGCAGCACCCAAGCACCGGTCCACCCACTTATCAAATTATCAAAGTAACGAACGCGAATCATATGCGCATGATGAAAACTAACTTGACAACAATTCCCATGTGTCCTCAGGGGCGTTTTTCTTTATATAAGAGTTCGTCCAGGCTTGTCCTTTGCTACAGAAAGGATTGGGCCACCTTACTGCACCTTGTTTACTTTTGTTACTTGTTACCCATTATGAATTATCTTATCACACAACTACTCCCTCCGTCCCGTAATATAAGAGCATTTTTGACACTAGTGTAGTGTCAAAAATGCTCTTATATTATGGGACGGAGGAAGTATCTGTTACCGATAATTTCAGTGCTTGCAGAGAATACCTTACTGAAAACCGCTTGTCATTTCCTTCTGCTCCTCGTTGGGTTCGACACTCTTATTTACCGAAAGGACTATGATAGATCCCTTATACTTGTGGGTCATCAAGACTCTTTTTTGGCATCGTTTCCGAGGAGTGAAGCGCCTTTGGTAAGTGGAATTTGGTAAGGAAATATTTATATAGTATGCTGAAATTTACTGTCACTTGTTACTATGGAAAATAATCCTTTGAGGGGCTTGTTCGGGGTATCTTCACCTCGACCAAAAGAGCAAAGAGTTGCTCCTAAACCTGCTGCACCTACTGAAAATATTTATTATGAAATTCCTTCGGGTATGATAGAGAAACTGCTAGCTAATCCTTATGTAGGAGATGGAACATTGCATCCCGATATGCACCTAATCTATGTGGATGAAGTTTGTGGATTATTTAAGCTTGCAAGTATGCCCGAGGATGTTTTCAAGAAGAAGGTCTTACCTTTATCTTTGAAGGGAAAGGCACTGACATGGTATAGGCTATGTGATGATATTGTATCATGGAACTACAACCAATTGAAATTGGAATTTCATCAGAAATTTTATCCTATGCATCTGGTTCATCATGATCGGAATTATATATATATATTTTGGCCTCATGAAGGAGAAAGTATTGCTCAAGCTTGGGGGAGGCTTAAGTCAATGTTATATTCATGCCCCAATCATGAGATCTCAAGAGAAATTATTATTCAAAAAATTTATGCTTGGCTTTCTCATAATGATCGATCCATGCTCGATACTTCTTGTACTGGTTCCTATATGAAGAAGGATATTGAATTCAAATGGGATTTATTGGAAAGAATTAAGCACAACTCTGAAGATTGGGAACTCGACGAAGGTAAGGAGTCAGGTATAAACCTTAAGTTCGATTGTGTTAAATCTTTTATGGATACCGATGCTTTTCGTGATTTTAGCATTAAATATGGACTTGACTCTGAGATAGTAGCTTATTTTTGTGAATATTTTGCTACTCACGTTGATCTCCCTAAGGAGAAGTGGTTTAAATATCATCCTCCCATTGAAGTTAAAGTAGTGGAACCTATTAAAGTTGAAGAAGAAACTATTACTTACAATGTTGATCCTATTCCTATTACTTATATTGAGAAACCACATTTTCCTGTTAGAATAAAGGATCATGCTAAAGCTTCAACTGTGGTTCATAAGAGTTATACTAGAACACCTACACCCCCTGAGCAAATTAAAGTTGAACCTAGTATTGCTATGGTTAAAGATCTCTTGGTCGATAATATTGATGGGCATGTTATTTATTTCTGTGATGAAGCTGCTAGAATTGCTAAACTTGGTATGAAAGATAAACATAGACATGTTGTTGGCATGCTTGTTGTTTCTGTTAAAATTGGAGATCATTGTTATCATCGCTTATGTGATGTGGGTGCTAGTGTGAGTGCAATTCCTTAAACTCTATATGAAGAAATTATGAATGATATTGCACCTGCTGAGATAGAAGATATTGATGTTACTATTAAGCTTGCCAATAGAGATACTATATCACCAATTGGGATTGTTAGAGATGTTGAAGTCTTGTATGGGAAAACTAAATACTCTACTGATTTTCTTGTTTTTGGTTCCCCACAAGATAAATTTTGTCCCATTATATTTGGTACACCTTTCTTGAATATTGTTTATGCTAAGATAGACTGCGAGAAAGATATTGTTACTATTGGTTTAGGGGATATGTCTCATGATTTTAACTTCTCTAAATTTCATAGACAACCCCATGATAAAGAATTGCCTAGTAAGGATGAAATTATTGGTCTTGCTTCTATTGCATGCCTCCAGCCGATCCTTTAGAACAATATTTGCTAGACCATGAAAATGATATGTTTACGAACGAAAGAAGGGAAATAGATGAAGTATTCTTTAATCAAGGGCCTATTTTGAAACTGAATTTGCTTGTTGAAATCCTTGGGGATCCTCCTCAACCCAAGGGTGATCCCGTGTTTGAGCTTAAACAATTACCTGATACTCTAAAATATGCTTATCTTGATGAAAAGAAGATATATCCTGTTATTATTAGTGCTAACCTTTCAGAGCAGTAAGAAAAGAAATTATTGAAAGCTCTGAAGAAGCAACATGCCACTATTGGATATACTCTTGATGATCTTAAGGGCATTAGTACCACTCTATGCCAGCACAAAATTAATTTGGAACATGATGCTAAACCAATTGTTGATCATCAACGACGGTTAAACCCTAAGATGAAGGAAGTGGTAAGAAATGAAATATTAAAGCTTCTGGAGGTAGGTATATTTTATTCTATAGCTGATAGTCAATGGGTAAGTCTTTTTCATTGTGTCCTAACAAAGGAGGTATTACTGTTGTTCCTAATGATATGAATGAATTGATTCCATAAAGAATTGTTACAGGTTATATAATAGCAATTGATTTTTGCAAATTAAATAAAGCTACTAGAAAAGATCATTACCCTCTACCTTTTATTGATCAAATGCTAGAAAGATTATGCAAGCATACACATTTTTGCTTTCTAGATGGTTATTCTGGTTTCTCTCAAATACCCGTATCAAAAGATGATCAAGAGAAAACCACTTTCACTTGTCCTTTCAGTACCTTTGCTTATATACATATGCCTTTTGGTTTATGCAATGCATCTTCTACCTTTCAAAGATGTATGACTGCTATATTCTCCGACTTTTGTGAAAAGATTGTTGAGGTATTCATGGATGATTTCTCCGTTTACGGAACTTCTTTTGATGATTGATTAAGCAACCTTGATAGAGTTTTGCAGAGATGTGAAGAAACTAATCTTTTCTTGAATTGGGAAAAGTGCCACTTTATGGTTAATGAAGGTATTGTCCTGGGGCATAAAATTTCTAAAAGAGGTATTGAAGTTGATAAAGCTAAAGTAGATGCTATTGAAAAGATGTTGTGTCCTAAAGATATCAAAGGTATAAGAAGTTTCCTTCATCATGCTGGTTTCTATAGGATGTTTATTAAAGACTTCTCTAAAATTTCTAGGCCTCTCACTAATATCTTACAAAAATATGTTCCTTTTGTTTTTGACGATGATTGTGTAGAAGCATTTGAAATACTTAAGAAAGCATTGGTTTTTCTACTCCTATTGTTCAGCCACTTGATTGAAATTTACCCTTTGAAATTATGTGTGATACTAGTGATTATGATGTTGGTGCTGTTCTAGGACAAAGAGTTGATAAGAAATTAAATGTTATTCATTATGCTAGCAAAACTCTAGACAGTGCCCAAAGAAATTACGCTACTACTGAGAAAGAGTTTTTAGCAGTTGTTTTTGCTTGTCATAAGTTCAGATCTTATATTTTTTATTCCAAAGTAACTACTCACACTGATCATGCCGCTATTAAATATCTTATCGAAAAGAAATATGCTAAACATATACTTATTAGATGGGTTCTCCTGCTACAAGAATTTGATTTGCATATTATTGGTAGAAAGGGAGCTGAGAACCCTGTTGCGGACAACTTGTCTAGATTAGAAAATGTTCTTGATGACCCACTACCTATTGATGATTGCTTTCCTGATGAACAATTAGCTATCATAAATGCTTCTCGTAATACTCCATGGTATGCTGATTATGCTTATTATATTGTTACTAAATTTATACCACCTAGTTTCACATACCAGCAAAAGAAAAAAATCTATGATTTAAGACATTACTTTTGGGATGACCCACATCTTTATAAAAAAGGAGTAGATGGTGTTATTAGACGTTGTGTACCTGGGCATGAACAAGAACAGATCCTTCGCAAGTGCCACTCCAAGTCTTACGGAAGACACCACGCTGGAGATAGAACTGCACATAAGGTATTGCAATCTGGTTTTTATTGGCCTACTCTCTTCCAGGATGCTCGTAAGTTTGTCTTGTCTTATGATGAATGATACATCCATTTTGCATCATGCCTTTATATCGATATTTATTGCATTATTTGCTGTTATTACACATTATGTCACAATACTTATGCCTATCCTCTTTTATTTTACAAGGTTTATATGAAGAGGGAGAATGCCGGTAGCTGGGATTCTAGGCTGGAAAAGGAGAAAATATTAGAGACCTATTTTGCATAGCTCCAAAAGTCCTGAAACTTCATGAAAGTTATTTCCAGAATATATAAAAAATATTGAGCGAAGAAAGTTCCAGAGAGGGGCCGTGTTGGAAATATGCCCTAGAGGCAATAATAAAAGCATTATTATTATATTTCCTTGTTCATGATAATTGTCTTTATTCATGCTATAATTGTGTTATCCGGAAATCGTAATACATGTGTGAATAACAGACACCAACATGTCCCTAGTGAGCCTCTAGTTGACTAGCTCGTTGATCAACAGATAGTCATGGTTTCCTGACTATGGACACTGGATGTCATTGATAACGAGATCACATCATTGGGAGAATGATGTGATGGACAAGACCCAATCCTAAACATAGCACAAGATCGTATAGTTCGTTTGCTAGAGTTTTCCAATGTCAAAGTATCTTTTCCTTAGACCATGAGATCGTGTAACTCCCGGATACCGTAGGAGTGCTTTGGGTATGCCAAACGTCACAACGTAACTGGGTGACTATAAAGGTAGACTACGGGTATCTCCAAAAGTGTCTGTTGGGTGACATGGATCAAGACTGGGATTTGTCACTCCGTATGACGGAGAGGTATCACTGGGCCCACTCGGTAATGCATCATCATAATGAGCTCAGAGTGACCAAGTGTCTGGTCACGGGATCATGCATTACGGTACGAGTAAAGTGACTTGCCGGTAACGAGATTGAACAAGGTATTGGGATACCGACGATCGAATCTCGGGCAAGTAACATATCGATAGACAAAGGGAATAGCGTACGGGATTGATTAAATCCTCGACATCGTGGTTCATCCGATGAGATCATCGTGGAGCATGTGGGAGCCAACATGGGTATCCAGATCCCGCTGTTGGTTATTGACCGGAGAGTCGTCTCGGTCATGTCTGCTTGTCTCCCGAACCCGTAGGGTCTACACACTTAAGGTTCGGTGACGCTAGGGTTATGAAGATATGTATATGCAGAAACCCGAATGTTTTTCGGAGTCCCGGATGAGATCCCGGACGTCACGAGGAGTTCCGGAATGGTCCGGAGGTAAAGAATTATATATAGGAAGTGCTATTTCGGGCATCGGGACAAGTTTCGGGGTTTTCGGTATTGTACCGGGACCACCGGAAGGGTCCCGGGGGTCCACCGGGTGGGGCCACCTGTCCCGGGGGGGCACATGGGCTGTAGGGGGTGCGCCTTGGCCTAGACGGGCCAAGGGCACCAGCCCCTATAGGCCCATGCGCCTAGGGTTTCCCCCTAGGAGGAGTCCTAGTGGTGGAAGGCACCCCGAGGTGCCTTGGGGGGGAGGGAAACCTCCCCTAGGCCGCCGCCCCCCCTAGTAGATCTCATCTACTAGGGCCGGCCACCCCCCTTGGCACCCCTATATATAGTGGGGGAGAGGAGGGACCTAACACACCAGCCCCTGGCGCCTCCACCTCCCCCCGTTACATCTCTCCCTCGTAGTCTCGGCGAAGCCCTGCTGCTGTGACACCCTGCATCCACCACCACGCCGTCGTGCTGCTGGATCTTCATCAACCTCTCCTTCCCCCTTTCTGGATCAAGAAGGAGGAGACGTCTCCCGTCCCGTACGTGTGTTGAACGCGGAGGTGCCGTCCGTTCGGCGCTGGTCATCGGTGATTTGGATCACGTCGAGTACGACTACATCATCACCGTTCTTTTGAACGCTTCCGCTCGCGATCTACAAAGGTATGTAGATGCATCTAATCACTCATTGCTAGATGAACTCCTAGATGATCTTGGTGAAACGAGTAGGAAAAATTTTGTTTTTCTGCAACGTTCCCCAACAGTGGCATCATGAGCTAGGTCTATGCGTAGTTCTTCTTGCGCGAGTAGAACACAATTTGTTGTGGGCGTAGATTTGTCAACTCTCTTGCCGTTACTAGTCCTCTCTTGCTTCAGCGGTATTGTGGGATGAAGCGGCCCGGACCAACCTTACACGTACGCTTACGTGAGACCGGTTCCACCGACTAACATGCACTAGATGCATAAGGTGGCTGGCGGGTGTCTGTCTCTCCTACTTTAGTTGGAGCGGAATCGATGAACATGGTCCTTATGAAGGGTAAATAGAAGTTGACAAATCACGTTGTGGCTTTAACGTAGGTAAGAAAACGTTCTTGCTAGAACCCTAATTCAGCCACGTAAAACTTGCAACAACAATTAGAGGACGTCTAACTTGTTTTTGCAGCAAGTGGTTTGTGATATGATATGGCCAAAGTTGTGATGAATGATGAATGATCTATATGTGATGTATGAGATGTTCATGCTATTGTAATAGGATTCACGACTTGCATGTCGATGAGTATGACAACCGGCAGGAGCCATAGGAGTTGTCTTTATTCTTTTATATGACCTGTGTGTCATCAAGAAACGCCATGTAAATTACTTTACTTTATTGCTAAACGCGTTAGCCATAGTAGTAGAAGTAATAGTTGGCGAGCAACTTCATGGAGACACGATGATGGAGATCATGATGATGGAGATCATGGTGTCAAGCCGGTGACAAGATGATCATGGAGCCCCAAGATGGAGATCAAAGGAGCTATGTGATATTGGCCATATCATGTCACGTTTATTATCTGATTGCATGTGATGTTTATCATGTTTTGCATCTTGTTTACTTAGAACGACGGTAGTAAATAAGATGATCCCTCACAATAAATTCAAGAAGTGTTCCCCCTAACTGTGCACCGTTGCGACAGTTCGCTGTTTCAAAACACCACGTGATGATCGGGTGTTTTATTCAGACGTTCACATACAACGGTTGTAAGACAGATTTACACATGCAAACACTTAGGTTGACTTGACGAGCCTAGCATGTACAGACATGGCCTCGGAAAACAGAAGACCGAAAGGTCGAGCATGAGTCGTATAGAAGATACGATCAACATGAAGATGTTCACCGATGTTGACTAGTCCGTCTCACGTGATGATCGGACACGGTCTAGTTTAACTCGGATCATGTAATACTTAGATGACTAGAGGGATGTCTAATCTAAGTGGGAGTTCACTAATAATTTGATTAGTTGAACTTAATTATCATGAACTTAGTCTAAAATCTTTGCAATATGTCTTGTAGATCAAATGGCCAACGTAGTCCTCAACTTCAACGCGTTCCTAGAGAAAACTAAGCTGAAAGACGATGGCAGCAACTATACGGACTGGGTCCGGAACCTGAGGATCATCCTCATAGCTGCCAAGAAAGATTATGTCCTACAAGCACCGCTTGGTGACGCACCCGTTCTCCCTGCAGAACAAGATGTTATGAACGCTTGGCAGGCACGTTTCGATGACTACTCCCTCGTTCAGTGCGGCATGCTTTACAGCCTAGAGCCGGGGCTCCAAAAGCGTTTTGAGAGACATGGAGCATATGAGATATTCGAAGAGCTGAAAATGGTTTTCCAAGCTCATGCCCGGGTCGAGAGATATGAAGTCTCCGACAAAATTCTTCAGCTGTAAGATGGAGGAAAACAGTTCTGTCAGTGAGCACATACTCACTGTGTCTGGGTTGCATAATCGCTTGACTCAGCTGGGAGTTAATCTCCCGGATGATGCGGTCATTGACAGAATCCTCCAGTCGCTTCCACCAAGCTACAAGAGCTTTGTGATGAACTTCAATATGCAGGGGATGGAAAAGACCATTCCTGAAGTATTTGCTATGCTGAAATCAGCAGAGGTAGAAGTCAGGAAGGAACATCAAGTGTTGATGGTCAATAAAACCACTAAGTTCAAGAAAGGCAAGGGTAAAAAGAACTTCAAGAAGGACGGCAAGGAGGTTGCCGCGCCCGGCAAGCAAGCTGCCGGGAAGAAGCCAAAGAATGGACCCAAGCCCGAGACTGAGTGCTTTTATTGCAAGGGAAGCGGTCACTGGAAGCGGAACTGCCCTAAGTACTTAGCGGATAAGAAGGCCGGCAAAACGAAAGGTATATGTGATATACATGTAATTGATGTGTACCTTACTAGTGCCCGTAGTGGCTCCTGGGTATTTGATACCGGTGCAGTTGCTCACATTTGTAACTCAAAGCAGGGGCTGCGGAATAAGCGGAAACTGGCAAAGGACGAGGTGACGATGCACGTCGGGAATGGTTCCAAGGTCAATGTGATCGTCGTCGGCACGCTACCTCTGCATCTCCCTTCGGGATTAGTTTTAAACCTTAATAATTGTTATTTAGTGCCAGCTTTGAGCATGAACATTGTATCGGGATCTCGTTTAATTCGAGATGGCTACTCTTTTAAATCTGAGAATAATGGTTGTTCCATTTTTATGAGAGATATGTTTTATGGTCATGCTCCTATGGTGAATGGTTTATTCTTTATGAATCTCGAACGTGATGCTACACATGTTCATAATGTGAGTACCAAAAGAAGTAAGGTTGATAATGATAGTCCCACATACTTGTGGCACTGCCGCCTTGGTCACATAGGTGTCAAACGCATGAAGAAGCTCCATGCTGATGGACTTTTAGAGTCTCTTGATTATGAATCATTTGACACGTGCGAACCATGCCTTATGGGTAAAATGACCAAGACTCCGTTCTCAGGAACAATGGAGCGAGCAACCGTCTTATTGGAAATCATACATACTGATGTGTGCGGTCCGATGAGTGTTGAGGCTCGCGGTGGCTATCGTTATGTTCTCACCCTCACTGATGATTTAAGTAGGTATGGGTATATCTACTTAATGAAACACAAGTCTGAAACCTTTGAAAAGTTCAAGGAATTTCAGAGTGAGGTTGAAAATCAACGTGACAGGAAAATCAAGTTTCTACGATCAGATCGTGGAGGAGAATACTTGAGTCACAAGTTTGGGGCACACTTAAGAAAATGTGGAATAGTTTCACAACTCACGCTGCCTGGAACACCTCAGCATAATGGTGTGTCCGAACGTCGTAATCGCACTCTGTTAGATATGGTGCGATCAATGATGTCTCTTACCGATTTACCGCTTTCTTTTTGGGGCTATGCTTTAGAGACTGCCGCATTCACTTTAAATAGGGCTCCGTCGAAATCCGTTGAGACGACACCGTATGAATTATGGTTTGGGAAGAAACCTAAGCTGTCGTTTCTAAAAGTTTGGGGATGCGATGCTTATGTCAAGAAACTTCAACCTGAAAAGCTCGAACCCAAGTCGGAAAAATGCGTCTTCATAGGATACCCAAAAGAAACTATTGGGTACACCTTCTACCTCAGATCCGAAGGCAAGATCTTTGTTGCCAAGAATGGGTCCTTTCTGGAGAAAGAGTTTCTCTCGAAAGAAGTAAGTGGGAGGAAAGTAGAGCTTGATGAAGTATTACCTCTTGAGCCGGAAAATGGCGCAACTCAAGAAAATGTTCCTGAGGTGCCTACACCGACTGGAGAGGAAATTAATGACAATGATCGAGATACTTCTGATCAAGCCCCTACTAAAATTCGAAGGTCCACAAGGACACGTTCCGCACCAGAGTGGTACGGCAACCCTGTCTTGGAAATCATGCTGTTAGACAATGGTGAACCTTCGAACTATGAAGAAGCGATGGCGGGCCCGGATTCCGACAAGTGGCTGGAAGCCATGAAATCCGAGATAGGATCCATGTATGAAAACAAAGTATGGACTTTGACTGACTTGCCCGTTGAGCGGCGAGCCATAGAAAATAAATGGATCTTTAAGAGGAAGACAGACGCGGATGGTAATGTGACCATCTATAAAGCTCGGCTTGTCGCTAAGGGTTATCGACAAGTTAAAGGGGTTGACTACGATGAGACTTTCTCACCGGTAGCGAAGCTGAAGTCCATCCGAATCATGTTAGCAATTGCCGCATTCTATGATTACGAAATATGGCAAATGGACGTCAAAACGGCATTCCTTAATGGTTTCCTTAAGGAAGAATTGTATATGATGCAGCCGGAAGGTTTTGTCGATCCTAAGAATGCTGACAAAGTATGCAAGCTCCAACGCTCGATTTATGGGCTGGTGCAAGCATCTCGGAGTTGGAACATTCGCTTTGATGAGATGATCAAAGCGTTTGGGTTTACACAGACTTATGGAGAAGCCTGCGTTTACAAGAAAGTGAGTGGGAGCTCTGTAGCATTTCTCATATTATATGTAGATGACATACTTTTGATGGGAAATGATATAGAACTCTTGGACAGCATCAAGGCCTACTTGAATAAAAGTTTTTCAATGAAGGACCTTGGAGAAGCTGCTTATATATTAGGCATCAAAATCTATAGAGATAGATCGAGACGCCTCATAGGTCTTTCACAAAGCACATACCTTGATAAGATATTGAAGAAGTTCAATATGGATCAATCCAAGAAGGGGTTCTTGCCTGTGTTGCAAGGTATGAAATTGAGCTCAGCTCAATGTCCGACCACGGCAGAAGATATAGAAGAGATGAGTGTCATCCCCTATGCCTCAGCCATAGGTTCTATTATGTATGCCATGCTGTGTACCAGACCTGATGTAAACCTTGCCGTAAGTTTGGTAGGAAGGTACCAAAGTAATCCCGGCAAGGAACACTGGACAGCGGTCAAGAATATCCTGAAGTACCTAAAAAGGACTAAGGAAATGTTTCTCGTTTATGGAGGTGACGAAGAGCTCGTCGTAAAGGGTTACGTCGACGCTAGCTTCGACACAGATCTGGATGACTCTAAGTCACAAACCGGATACGTGTATATTTTGAATGGTGGGGCAGTAAGCTGGTGCAGTTGCAAGCAAAGCGTCGTGGCGGGATCTACATGTGAAGCGGAGTACATGGCAGCCCCGGAGGCAGCACATGAAGCAATATGGGTGAAGGAGTTCATCACCGACCTAGGAGTCATACCCAATGCGTCGGGGCCGATCAAGCTCTTCTGTGACAACACTGGAGCTATTGCACTTGCCAAGGAGCCCAGGTTTCACAAGAAGACAAGGCACATCAAGCGTCGCTTCAACTCCATTCGTGAAAATGTTCAAGATGGAGACATAGAGATTTGTAAAGTACATACGGACCTGAATGTAGCAGATCCGTTGACTAAACCTCTCCCTAGAGCAAAACATGATCAACACAAGAATTCCATGGGTGTTCGATTCATCACAATGTAACTAGATTATTGACTCTAGTGCAAGTGGGAGACTGTTGGAAATATGCCCTAGAGGCAATAATAAAAGCATTATTATTATATTTCCTTGTTCATGATAATTGTCTTTATTCATGCTATAATTGTGTTATCTGGAAATCGTAATACATGTGTGAATAATAGACATCAACATGTCCCTAGTGAGCCTCTAGTTGACTAGCTCGTTGATCAACAGATAGTCATGATTTCCCGACTATGGACACTGGATGTCATTGATAACGAGATCACATCATTAGGAGAATGATGTGATGGACAAGACTCAATCCTAAACATAGCACAAGATCGTATAGTTCGTTTGCTAGAGTTTTGCAATGTCAAAGTATCTTTTCCTTAGACCATGAGATCGTGTAACTCCCGGATACCGTAGGAGTGCTTTGGGTATGCCAAACGTCACAACGTAACTGGGTGACTATAAAGGTAGACTACGGGTATCTCCGAAAGTGTCTGTTGGGTGACATGGATCAAGACTGGGATTTGTCACTCCGTATGACGGAGAGGTATCACTGGGCCCACTCGGTAATGCATCATCATAATGAGCTCAGAGTGACCAAGTGTCTGGTCACGGGATCATGCATTACGGTACGAGTAAAGTGACTTGCCGGTAACGAGATTGAACGAGGTATTGGGATACCGACGATCGAATCTCGGGCAAGTAACATATCGATAGACAAAGGGAATAGCGTACGGGATTGATTAAATCCTTGACATCGTGGTTCATCCGATGAGATCATCGTGGAGCATGTGGGAGCCAACATGGGTATCCAGATCCCGCTGTTGGTTATTGACCGGAGAGTCGTCTCGGTCATGTCTGCTTGTCTCCCGAACCCGTAGGGTCTACACACTTAAGGTTCGGTGACGCTAGGGTTATGAAGATATGTATATGCAGAAACCCGAATGTTGTTCGGAGTCCCGGATGAGATCCAGGACGTCACGAGGAGTTCCGGAATGGTCCGGAGGTAAAGAATTATATATAGGAAGTGCTATTTCGGGCATCGGGACAAGTTTCGGGGTTATCGGTATTGTACCGGGACCACCGGAAGGGTCCCGGGGGTCCACCGGGTGGGGCCACCTGTCCCGGGGGGCCACATGGGCTGTAGGGGGTGCGCCTTGGCCTAGATGGGCCAAGGGCACCAGCCCCTATAGGCCCATGCGCCTAGGGTTTCCCCCTAGGAGGAGTCCTAGTGGTGGAAGGCACCCCGAGGTGCCTTGGGGGGAGGGAAACCTCCCCTAGGCCGCCGCCCCCCCTAGTAGATCTCATCTACTAGGGCCGGCCACCCCCCTTGGCACCCCTATATATAGTGGGGGAGAGGAGGGACCTAACACACCAGCCCCTGGTGCCTCCACCTCCCCCCGTTACGTCTCTCCCTCGTAGTCTCGGCGAAGCCCTGCTGCTGTGACACCCTGCATCCACCACCACGCCGTCGTGCTGCTGGATCTTCATCAACCTCTCCTTCCCCCTTGCTGGATCAAGAAGGAGGAGACGTCTCCCGTCCCGTACGTGTGTTGAACGCGGAGGTGCCGTCCGTTCGGCGCTGGTCATCGGTGATTTGGATCACGTCGAGTACGACTACATCATCACCGTTCTTTTGAACGCTTCCGCTCGCGATCTACAAAGGTATGTAGATGCATCTAAACACTCGTTGCTAGATGAACTCCTAGATGATCTTGGTGAAACGAGTAGGAAAAAATTTGTTTTCTGCAACGTTCCCCAACAGGCCGCACCCTGGCCACGAGAGTGGGGGCGCGCCCTACCCCCTGGGCGCGCCCCCTGCCTCGTGGGCCCCCTGGTGGCCCTCCGATGCCCATCTTCTGCTATATGAGGTCTTTCGTCGAGGAAAAAAAATGATAAGCAAGCTTTCGGGATGAAACTCCATCGCCACGAGGTGGAACCTTGGCGGAACCAATCTAGGGCTCCGGCGGAGCTGTTCTGACGGGGAAACTTCCCTCCGGGAGGGGGAAATCATCACCATCGTCATCACCAACGATCCTCTCATCAGGAGGGGGTCAATCTCCATCAACATCTTCACCAGCACCATCTCATCTCAAACCCTAGTTCATCTCTTGTATCCAACTTGTATCCAAACCTCAGATTGGTACATGTGGGTTGCTAGTAGTGTTGATTACTCCTTGTAGTTGATGCTAGTTGGTTTACTTGGTGGAAGATCATATGTTCATGTCCATTATGCATATTATTACCCCTCTGATTATGAACATGAATATGCTTTATGAGTAGTTATGTTTGTTCCTGAGGACATGGGAGAAGTCTTGTTATTAGTAGTCATGTGAATTTGGTATTCGTTCGATATTTTGATGAGATGTATGTTGTCATCCCTCTAGTGGTGTCATGTGAACGTCGACTACATGACACTTCACCATTGTTTGGGCCTAGAGGGAGGCATTTGGAAGTAATAAGTAGATGATGGGTTGCTAGAGTGACAGAAGCTTAAACCCTAGTTTATGCGTTGCTTCGTAAGGGGCTGATTTGGATCCATATGTTTCATGCTATGGTTAGGTTTAGCTTAATACTTCTGTTGTAGTTGCGGATGCTTGCAATGGGGGTTAATCATAAGTGGGATGCTTGTCCAAGTAAGGACAGCACCCAAGCACCGGTCCACCCACATATCAGATTATCAAAGTACCGAACGCGAATCATATGAACGTGATGAATACTAGCTTGACGATAATTCCCATGTGTCCTCGGGAGCGATTTCCTTCATATAAGAGTTCGTCCAGGCTTGTCCTTTGCTACAAAAAGGATTGGGACATCTTGCTGCACCTTATTTACTTTTATTACTTGCTACTCGTTACAAATTACCTTATCACAAAACTATCTGTTACCGATAATTTTAGTGCTTGCAGAGAATACCTCACTAAAAACTGCTTATCATTTCCTTCTGCTCCTCATTGGGTTCGACACTCTTACTTATCGAAAAGCTACGATAGATACCCTACACTTGTGGGTCATCAAGACTCTTTTCTGGCGCTGTTGTCGGGGAGTGAAGCGACTTTGGTAGGTGGAATTTGGTAAGGAAAAAATTATATAGTGTGCTGAAATTTACTGTCACTTGTTACTGTGGAACATAATCCTTTGAGGGGTCCGTTTGGGGTATCTTAGCCCCGACCAGTAGAGCAAAGAGTTGCTCCTCAACCTACTGAACCTACTGAAAATGTTCACTTTGAAATTCCTTCGGGTATGATAGAGAAACTGCTAGCTAATCCTTTTGCAGGAGATGGAACATTGCATCCCGATTCACACTTAATCTATGTGGATGAAGTTTATGGATTATTTAAGCTTGCAGGTATGCCCGATGATGTTATCAAGAAGAAGATCTTTCCTTTATCTTTGAAGGGAGATGCATTTACATGGTATAGGCTATGTGATGATATGGAATTATGAGACTATAAGCGATTGAAATTGGAATTTCACCATAAGTTTTATCCTATGCATCTTGTTCATCGTGATCGTA
>NC_041382.1:569935775-569947699 GCF_002162155.2 Triticum dicoccoides
CAATGTTATATTCATGCCCCAATCATGATCTCTCAAGAGAAATGATTATTCAAAAAATTTATGCTCGGCTTTCTCTCAGTAATCGCTCCATGCTCGATACTTCTTGTATTGGATCTTTTATGATGAAGACTATTTAATTCAAATGGGATTTATTGGAAAGAATTAAATGCAACTCTGAAGATTGAGACCTCAACGAAGGTAAGGAGTTAGGTATAACACCTAAGTTTGATTGTGTTAAATCTTTTATGGATACCGATGCTTTCCGTGAATTTAGCACTGAATATGGACTTGACTCTAAGATAGTAGCTTTTTTATGTGAATTCTTTGCTACTCATGTTGATCTCCCTAAGGATAAGTGGTTTGAATATAATCCTCCCGTTGAAGTAAAAGTAGTTGCACCTATTAAGGTTGAAGAAAAGACTATCGCTTATAATGATCCTATTGTTCCTACTGGTTATGTTGAGAAACCACCTTTCCCTGTTAGAATAAAGGATCATGCTAAAGTTTAAACTGTAGTCAACAAAAGTAATATAAGGACACACAAACCCCCTGAGCAAGTTAAAGTTGAACATAATATTGCTTAAAGATCTCTTGGACGATAATATTGATGGGCATGTTATTTACTTCTGTGATGAGACTGCTAGAATTGCTAGACCTGATACTAAAAATAAACATAGACCTATTGTAGGCATGCCTGTTATTTCTGTTAAAATAGGAGATCATTGCTATCATGGCTTATGTGATATGGGTGCTAGTGCAAGTGCAATACCTCATTCCTTATACAAAGAAATTATGCATGATATTGCACCTGATGAGATAGAAGATATCGATGTTACCATTAAGCTTGCCAATAGAGATACTATTTCACCAATTGGGATTGTTAGACATGTTGAAGTTGAAGGAAATATGCCCTAGAGGCAATAATAAAGTTATTATTTATTACCTTATATCATGATAAATGTTTATTATTCATGCTAGAATTGTATTAATTGGAAACATAATACATGTGTGAATACATAGACAAACAGTATGTCACTAGTATGCCTCTACTTGACTAGCTCGTTGAATCAAAGATGATTAAGTTTCCTAGCCATAGACATGAGTTGCCATTTGATTAACGGGGTCACATCATTAGAGAATGATGTGATTGACTTGACCCATTCCGTTAGCATAGCACTTGATCGTTTAGTTTGTTGCTATTGCTTTCTTCATGACTTATACATGTTCCTATGACTATGAGATTATGCAACTCCCGTTTACCGAAGGAACATTTTGTGTGCTACCAAATGTCACAACGTAACTGGGTGATTATAAAGGTGCTCTACAGGTGTCTCCGAAGGTACTTGTTGGGTTGGCGTATTTCGAGATTAGGATTTGTCACTCTGATTGTCGAAGAGGTATCTCTGGGCCCACTCGGTAATGCACATCACTATAAGCCTTGCAAGCATTGCAACTAATGAGTTAGTTGTGGGATGATGTGTTACGGAACGAGTAAAGAGACTTGCCAGTAACGAGATTGAACTAGGTATTGAGATACCGATGATCGAATCTCGGGCAATTAACATACCAATGACAAAGGGAACAACGTATGTTGTTATGCGGTTTGACCGATAAAGATCTTCGTAGAATATGTGGGAGCCAATATGAGCATCCAGGTTCCGCTATTGGTTATTGACCGGAGACGTGTCTCGGTCATGTCTACATAGTTCTTGAACCCGTAGGGTCCGCACGCTTAATGTTCGTTGATGATATAGTATTTATGAGTTATGTATGTTGGTAACCGAATGTTGTTCGGAGTTGCAGATAAGATCACGGACATGACGAGGAACTCCGGAATGGTCCGGAGATAAAGTTTGATATATGGGATAATAGTGTTTGGTCTCCAGAAGGGTTCCGGAATTCACCGAAAGGGGTTTCGGATGTTTCCCGAAATGTTTGGGTACGAGAACACTTTATTTGGGCCAAAGGGGAAAGCCCACAAGGTTTTTGGAAAGCGCAAAAGGAAGTTTTGCAGAGTCAAGGGGCCAGACGCCAGGGTCCCTGGCATCTGGGTCTAGACGACGGGAACCCTGGTGTCTGGCCCTGGAGTCCGAGAAGGACTCTTGCCTTTCGGGTGAAACCGACTTTGTGGAGGCTTTTACTCCAAGTTTCGACCCCAAGTCTCAACATATAAATAGAGGGGTAGGGCTAGCACCCAAGACACATCAAGAAACACCAAGCCGTATGCCGGCAACCCCGTCCCCTTTAGTTTATCCTCCGTCATAGTTTTCGTAGTGCTTAGGTGAAGCCCTGCGGAGATTGTTCTTCACCAACACCGTCACCACGCCGTCGTGCTGCCGGAACTCATCTACTACTTCGCCTATCTTGCTGGATCGAGAAGGCAAGGACGTCATTGAGCTGAACGTGTGCTGAATGTGGAGGTGTCGTACGTTCGGTACTTGATCGGGATGGATCATGAAGGTGTACGACTACATCAACCGCGTTGATAAACGCTTCCGCTTACGGTCTATGGGGGTACGTAGACAACACTATCCCCTCTCGTTGCTATGCATCACCATGATCCTTGCGTGTGTGTAGGATTTTTTTTGAAATTACTACGTTCCCCAACAGTGGTATCCGAGCCAGGTTTTATGCGTAGATGTTATATCCATGAGTAGAACACAAGTGAGTTGTGAGCGATACAAGTCATACTGCTTACCAGCATGTCACACTTTGGTTCGGCGGTATTGTTGGATGAAGCGGCCCGGTGATACGTCTCCAACGTATCTATAATTTTTGATTGTTCCATGCTATATTATCTTCTGTTTTGGACATTATTGGGCTTTATTATTCACTTTTGTATTATTTTTGGGACTAACCTATTAACCGGAGGCCCAACCCAGAATTGTTGTTTTTTTGCATATTTCAGAGTTTCGCAGAAAAAGAATATCAAACGGAGTCCAAACGGAATGAAACCTTCGGGAACGTGATTTTCGGAACGAACATGATCCAGGAGACTTGGACCCTACGTCAAGCAACCAACAGGGAAGCCACGAGGTAGGGGGTGCGCCTACCCCCCCCCCAGGCGCACCCTCCAACCTCATGGGCCCCCTGTTGCTCCACCGGCATACTCCTTCCTCCTATATATACCTATGTAGCCCTAGACGATCAAAGACAGAGCCAAAACCTTAATTCCACTGCCGTAACTTTCTGTATCGACGAGATCCCATCTTGGGGCCTTTTCCGGAGCTCCGCTGGAGGGGGCATCGATCATGGAGGGCTTCTACATCAACACCATAGCCTCTCTGATGAAGTGTGAGTAGTTTAACTCACACCTTCGGGTCCATAGTTATTAGCTAGATGGCTTCTTCTCTCTTTTTGGATCGCAATACAATGTTCTCCCCCTCTCTCGTGGATATCTATTCGATGTAATCTTCTTTTGCAGTGTGTTTGTTGAGAGCGATGAATTGTGGGTTTATGATCAAGTTTATCTATGAACAATATTTGAATCTTCTGAATTCTTTTATGTATGATTGGTTATCTTTGCAAGTCTCTTTGAATTATCAGTTTGGTTTGCCTACTAGATTGATCTTTCTTGCAATGGGAGAAGTGCTTAACTTTGCGTTCAATCTTGCGGTGTCCTTTCCCAGTGACAGTAGGGGCAGCAAGGCACGTATTGTATTGTTGCCATCGAGGATAACAAGATGTGGTTTTTATCATATTGCATGAATTTATCCCTCTACATCATGTCATCTTGCTTAAAGCGTTACTCTGTTCTTATGAACTTAATACTCTAGATGCATGCTAGATAGCGGTCGATGTGTGGAGTAATAGTAGTAGATGCAGGCAGGAGTCGGTCTACTTTTCTCGGATGTGATGCCTATATACATTATCATACCTAGATATTCTCATAACTATGCTCAATTCTGTCAATTGCTCAACAGTAATTTGTTCACCCACCATAAAATACTTATGCTCTTAAGAGAAGCCACTAGTGAAACATATGGCCCCCGGGTCTATCTTCCATCATATTAATCTTCCAACACTTAGTTATTTTCATTGCATTTTATTTTACTTTGCATCTTTATCATAAAAATACCAAAAATATTATATTATCATATCTATCAGATCTCACTCTCGTAAGTGACCGTGTAGGGATTGGCAACCCCTTATCGCGTTGGTTGCGAGGATTTATTTGTTTTGTGTAGGTGCGAGGGACTCGCGCGTAGCCTCCTACTGGATTGATACCTTGGTTCTCAAAAACTAAGGGAAATACTTACGCTACTTTGCTGCATCACCCTTTCCTCTTCAAGGGAAAACCAACGCAAGTGCTCAAGAGGTAGCAAGAAGGATTTCTGGCGCCGTTGCCGGGGAGGTTCGCGCAAGACAAGTCAAGATTTGACTCCCGACAATGGCCATTTCTGGCACCGTTGCCAGGGAGGTCTACACAAAAGTCAAAATACCAATTATCCATCACAACCCTTATCTCTGCACTACATTATTTTCCATTTGCCTCTCGTTTTCCTCTCCCCCACTTCACCCTTGCAGTTTTATTTGCCCTCTCTCTCTCTCTATCCTCCCTCTCTTTCTCTATTTGCCTCTTTTTTGCCCATTCCTTGTTTGATTGTGTGTTGGATTGCTTGCTTGTCACGATGGCTCAAGATAACAATAAATTGTGTGACTTTACCAATACCAACAACAATGATTTTATTAGCACTCCGATTGCTCCTCTTACCGATGTTGAATCTTGTGAAATTAATGCTGCCTTGCTGAATCTTGCCATGAAAGATCCGTTTTCCGGCCTTCCTAGTGAAGATGCCGCTACCCATCTAAATAGCTTCGTTGATTTGTGTGATATGCAAAAGAAGAAAGATGTGGACAAGGATATTGTTAAATTGAAGCTATTTCCTTTTTCGCTTAGAGATCGTGCTAAAGGTTGGTTTTCGTCTTTGCCTAAAAATAGTATTGATTATTGGAATAAGTGCAAAGATGATTTTATCTCTAAGTATTTTCCTCCCGCTAAGATCATCTCTCTTAGAAACGATATTATGAATTTTAAGAAACTTGATCATGAACATGTTGCACAAGCTTGGGAGAGGATGAAATTAATGATACGTAATTGCCCAACACATGGTTTGAATTTGTGGATGATTGTACAAAAAAAATTTGCCGGATTGAATTTTGCTTCTAGAAATCTTTTAGATTCGGCCGCGGGAGGCACTTTTATGGAAATCACTTTAGGAGAAGCTACTAAACTCCTAGATAATATTATGGTTAATTATTCTCAATGGCACACTGAAAGATCTACTAATAAGAAAGTGCATGCGATAGAAGAAATTAATGTTTTGAGTGGAACGTTGGATGAACTTATGAAATTATTTGCTACTAAGAGTGTTTCTTATGATCCTAATGATATGCCTTTGTCTACTTTGATTGATAATAATAATGAATCTATGGATGTGAATTTTGTTGGTAGGAATAATTTTGGTAACAACGTGTATAGAAGAAACTTTAATCCTAGTCCTTATCCTAGTAATTCCTCTAATAATTATGGTAATTCCTACAACAATTCTTATGGAAATTTTAATAAGATGCCCTTGGAATTTGAGACTAGTGTTAAGGAATTTATGAATTCACAAAAGAATTTCAATGCTTTGCTTGAAGAGAAATTGCTTAAAGTTGATGATTTGGCTAGGAACGTTGATAGAATTTCTCTTGATGTGGATTCTTTAAAACTTAGATCTATTCCTCCTAAGCATGATATCAATGAGTCTCTCAAAGCCATGAGAATTTCCATTGATGAGTGCAAAGAAAGAACCGCTAGGATGTGTGCTAAGAAAGATTCCTTTATAAGAGCGTGTTCTTCTAGTTTCCATGATAATAAAGATGAAGATCTAAAAGTTATTGATGTGTCCCTTATTAAATATTTGTTTTGCAATATGAATCTTGATAATGATGGGACTGAATATGATCCACCTTTACCTAGAAGGCATTCCAAAAATTCAGAGTTTTTAGATCTTGATGCTAAATTTAATAAAAGTGGAATTGAAGAGATCAAAACTCTAGATGTTAATGAACCTACTATTTTGGATTTCAAGGAATTTAATTATGGTAGCTGCTCTTTTATAGATTGTATTTCCTTGTTGCAATCCATGCTAACTTCTCCCCATGTTTATAGGCAAAATAAAGCTTTTACCAAACATAACGTTGATGCTTTGATGCAATCTTATGAAGAAAAACTTGAGTTGGAAGTTTCTATCCCTAGAAAACTTTATGATGGGTGGGAACCAACTATTAAAATTAAAACTAAATATCATGAATGATATGATTTATGTGATTTGGGTGCTAGTGTTTCCACGATTCCAAAGAGTTTGTGTGATTTGTTAGGTTTCCGCGATTTTGATGATTGCTCTTTAAACTTGCACCTTGCGGATTCCACTATTAAGAAACCTATGGGAAGAATTAATGATGTTCTTATTGTTGCAAATAGGAACTATGTTCCCGTAGATTTTATTGTTCTTGACATAGATTGCAATCCTTCATGTCCTATTATTCTTGGTAGAACTTTCCTTAGAACGATTGGTGCAATTATTGATATGAAGGAAGGAAATATTAGATTCCAATTTCCATTAAGGAAAGGTATGGAACACTTTCCTAGAAATAAAATTAAATTACCTTATGAATCTATTATGAGAGCCACTTATGGATTGCCTACCAAAGATGGCAATACCTAGATCTATCCTTGCTTTTTATGCCTAGCTAGGGGCGTTAAACGATAGCGCTTGTTGGGAGGCAACCCAATTTTACTTTTAATCCTTGCTTTTTGCTCATGTTTAGTAATAAATAATTTATCTATCCTCTATTTTGGTTGTGTTTTTTCTGTTTAATTAGTTTTTGTGCCAAGTAGAACCGTTGGGAAGACTTGGGGAAAGTCTTGTTAATCTTGCTGTAAAAAACAGAAACTTTAGCAGTCACGAGAACTGCTGCCATTTTTATTTGGAAAGTGATATTTAGTTAATTCCTTTTGAAGATGATTAATAGATAAATTACTCACGTTCATAAATTTATTTTAGAATTTTTGGGGTTCCATATCTTGTGCTAGCTACAGGTTACTACAAACTGTTCTATTTTTGACAGATTCTGTTTTTCGTGTGTTGTTTGCTTATTTTGATGAATCTATGGCTAGTAAAATAGTTTATAAACCATAGAGAAGTTGGAATACAGTAGTTTTAACACAAATATAAATAAATAATGAGTTCATTACAGTACCTTGAAGTGGTGTTTTGTTTTCTTTCGCTAATGGAGCTCACGAGATTTTGTACTTTAAGTTTTGTGCTGTGAAGTTTTCAAGTTTTGGGTAAGGATTTGATGGATTATGGAACAAGGAGTGGAAAGAGCCTAAGCTTGGGGATGCCCATGGAACCCCCAAGATAATCTAAGGATACCAAAAAGCCAAGCTTGGGGATGCCCCAGAAGGCATCCCCTCTTTCGTCTACTTCCAACGGCAACTTTACTTGGAGCTATATTTTTATTCACCACATGATATGTGTTTTGCTTGGAGCGTCTTGTATGATTTGAGTCTTTGCTTTTTGGTTTACCACAATCATCTTTGCTGTACACACCTTTTGAGGGAGACACACACATGATTCAGAAATTATTAGAATACTCTATGTGCTTCACTTATATCTTTTGAGTTAGTTTTGCTCTAGTACTTCACTTATATCTTTTAGAGCACGGTGGTGGATTTGTTTTATAGAAACTATTGATCTCTCATGATTCACTTAGATTATTTTGAGAGTCTTAAATAGCATGGTAATTTGCTTAAATAATCCTAATATGCTAGGTATTCAAGATTAGTGAAAACTTTCTTATGAGTGTTATGAATACTAAGAGAACTTTGATGCTTGATGATTGTTTTGAGATATGGAGGTAGTGATATTAAAAGTTGTGCTAGTTGAGTAGTTGTGAATTTGAGAAATACTTGTGTTGAAGTTTGCAAGTCCCGTAGCATGCACGTATGTTAAATGGTATGTAACAAATTTGAAACATGAGGTGTTCTTTGATTGTCCTCCTTATGAGTGGCGGTCGGGGACGAGCGATGGTCTTTTCCTACCAATCTATCCCCCTAGGAGCATGCGCGTAGTGCTTGGTTTTTGATGACTTGTAGATTTTTGCAATAAGTGTGTGAGTTCTTTATGACTAATGTTGAGTCCATGGATTATACGCACTCTCACCCTTCCATCATTGCTAGCCTCTTCGGTACCGTGCATTGCCCTTTCTCACATTGAGAGTTGGTGCAAACTTCGCCGGTGCATCCAAACCCCGTGATATGATACGCTCTTTCACACATAAACCTCCTTATATCTTCCTCAAAACAGCCACCATACCTACCTATTATGGCATTTCCATAGCCATTCCGAGATATATTGCCATGCAACTTTCCACCATCCCGTTTATCATGACGTGTTCATCATTGTCATATTGTTTAGCATGATCATGTAGTTGACATAGTATTTGTGGCAAATCCACCATTCATAATTCTTTCATACATGTCACTCTTGGTTCATTGCATATCTTGGTACACCGCCGGAGGCATTCATATAGAGTCATACCTTGTTCTAGTATCGAGTTGTAATCATTGAGTTGTAAATAAATAGAAGTGTGAAGATCATCATTTAATAGAGCATTGTCCCAAAAAAAGAGAAAGGACAAATAGAAAAAGAGAAAGGCCAAATAAAAAAGGCCCCAAAAAGGGAGAAATGAAAAGGGACAATGCTACTATCCTTTTTTCCACACTTGTGCTTCAAAGTAGCACCATGATCTTCATGATAGAGAGTCTCTTGTTTTGTCACTTTCATATACTAGTGGGAATTTTTCATTATAGAACTTGGCTTGTATATTCCAACAATGGGCCTCCTCAAGTGCCCTAGGTCTTCGTGAGCAAGCAAGTTGGATGCACACCGACTAGTTTCTTTTGTTGAGATTTCATGCTTTTATAGCTCTAGTGCATCCGTTGCATGGCAATCCCTACTCCTTGCATTAACATCAATCGATGAGCATCTCCATAGCTCATTGATTAGCCTCGTTGATGTGAGACTTTCTCCTTTTTTGTCTTCTCCACATAACCCCCATCATTATACTCTATTCCACCCATAGTGCTATATCCGTGGCTCACGCTCATGTATTGCGTGAAGGTTTATAAAGTTTGAGATTACTAAAGTATGAAACAATTGCTTGGCTTGTCATCGGGGTTGTGCATGATGAGAGCATTCTTGTGTGACGAAGATGGAGCATGACTAAACTATATAATTTTGTAGGGATGAACTTTCTTTGGCCATGTTATTTTGAGAAGACATAATTGCTTAGTTAGTATGCTTGAAGTATTATTATTTCTATGTCAATATTAAACTTTTATCTTGAATCTTTCGGATCTGAATATTCATGCCACAATTAAGAAGAATTACATTGAAATTATGCCTAGTAGCATTCCACATCAAAAATTCTATTTTTATCATTTACCTACTCGAGGACGAGCAGGAATTAAGCTTGGGGATGCTTGATATGTCTCCAACGTATCTATAATTTTTGATTGCTCCATGCTATATTATCTTCTGTTTTGGAAATTATTGGGCTTTATTATTCACTTTTATATTATTTTTGGGACTAACCTATTAACCGGAGGCCCAACCCAGAATTGCTATTTTTTTGCCTATTTCAGAGTTTCGCAGAAAAAGAATATCAAACGGAGTCCAAACAGAATGAAACCTTCGGGAATGTGATTTCGTAACGAACATGATCCAGGAGACTTGGACCCTACGTCAAGCAACCAACGGGGAAGCCACAAGGTAGGGGGCGCGCCTACCCCCCCTCCCCCCCAGGCGCGCCCTCCACCCTCATGGGCCCCATGTTGCTCCACCGACGTACTCCTTCCTCCTATATATACCTATGTAGCCCCAGACGAACAAAGACAGAGCCAAAACCTTAATTCCACTGCCGTAACTTTCTGTATCGACGAGATCCAATCTTGGGGCCTTTTCCGGAGCTCCGCCGGAGGGGGCATCGATCACGGAGGGCTTCTACATCAACACCATAGCCTCTTCGATGAAGTGTGAGTAGTTTACCTCAGACCTTCGGGTCCATAGTTATTAGCTAGATGGATTCTTCTCTCTTTTTGGATCTCAATACAATGTTCTCCCCCTCTCTCATGGATATCTATTCGATGTAAAATTCTTTTGCGGTGTGTTTGTTGAGACCAATGAATTGTGGGTTTATGATCAAGTTTATCTATGAACAATATTTGAATCTTCTGAATTCTTTTATGTATGATTGGTTATCTTTGCAAGTCTCTTCGAATTATCAGTTTGGTTTGGCCTACTAGATTGATCTTTCTTGCAATGGGAGAAGTGCTTAGCTTTGGGTTCAATCTTGCGGTGTCTTTTCCCAGTGACAGTAGGGGCAGCAAGGCACGTATTGTATTGTTGCCATCGAGGATAACAAGATGTTTTTTTTATCATATTGCATGAATTTATCCGTCTATATCATGTCATCTTGCTTAAAGCGTTACTCTGTTCTTATGAACTTAATACTCTAGATGCATGCTGGATAGCGGTCGATGTGTAGAATAATAGTAGTAGATGTAGGCAGGAGTCGGTCTACTTGTCTCGAACGTGATGCCTATATACATGATCATACCTAGATATTCTCATAACTATGCTCAATTCTGTCAATTGCTCAACAGTAATTTATTCACCCACCGTAAAATACATATGCTCTTAAGAGAAGCCACTAGTGAAACCTAAGCCCCGGGTCTATATTCCATCATATTAATCTTCCAACACTTAGTTATTTTCATTGCCTTTTATTTTACTTTGCATCTTTATCATAAAAATACCAAAAATATTATCTTATCGTATCTATCAGATCTCACTCTCGTAAGTGACCGTGTAGGGATTGACAACCCCTTATCGCGTTGGTTGCGAGGATTTATTTGTTTTGTGTAGGTGCGAGGGACTTGCACGTAGCCTCCTACTGGATTGATACCTTGGTTCTCAAAAACTGAGGAAAATACTTACGCTACTTTGCTGCATCACCCTTTCCTCTTCAAGGGAAAACCAACACAAGTGCTCAAGAGGTAGCACCCGGACCGACATTACGCGTACGCTTATGTGAGACTGGTTCTATCGACGTGCTTTGCACATAGGTGGCTGGCGGGTGTCAGTTTCTCCAACTTTAGTTGAACCGAGTGTGGCTACGCCCGGTCCTTGAGAAGGTGTAACATCCCAAAATTTCAATTTGTATTGTTATACATAGGTCATTCATGCATATCATATTTTATTGCATTTTTGTTCCGCAATCCTTGAGATCCTAAGCAACTCAAGGACCCTCGAAGAGAGTTGGGGATTTCCCGCTTTTCATATTTGATTTTTATCAAATAATGAAACGAGGATTTTTGATTTTAATTATTTTTCTCTCTGAAAAATATTTCATATTAAAATATATGAGAGGAGATAACATGACTTCTCCAAAATAATTGAAATATTGGAGGAAAAATATTAAAATCATTTATTGATTTTATTTGGATTTTATTTGCATTAAAAAATTGCATGTTTTCAAAATTGCATTTTAGAGCCAAGAAAATGTTCATCTCGTTCTAAATATTTTATTTAGACGGTGAAAATTTATTTTGACATTTTTAGATTTTTATTTTATTTTCTAGGATTTATTTTCTATTCGGCAGAATTATTTAAAAAAAACTTTCAGTGCCCGACCGGGCCGAAGCCCAGCCGAGCCAGGCCGGCCCAACCCCGCGCCACCGCCTTCCCCGTCCCGTGCCGCCGCCGGACTCGGAAGAGTCCGAGCCGCCGCCGCCGCCTCGCCCCCTTTAAAAACCCACCCCGGGGCCCCCCTGGAGCCCCAAGTCGCCGCCGCCACAGCCCTCGCCAGCC
>NC_041382.1:569948168-569983318 GCF_002162155.2 Triticum dicoccoides
GCCGCCCGCGTTGCAGCTGCCCCGCGCCACCGAGCCGCCCCGCCGCCCTGCAAGCCCGCCGCCCAAGCCCCGCCTCGCCGGAGCTTCCTCCCTGGAGAGGTAACGCGCCGATCCGCCGCCGCGGGTTTTTTTAAAACCGATTCGGTTTTTAAAAAAAAACCCTAGTTCATTTTTAGATCGGTTCGCCGGTTTTTCCCGGTTCTGCTACTTAGCGGACGTTCGTCCGTACGTTCGTTTTAACGAACGGTTTTTGCCTGTTAGTTACAGATAACGAACGCTCGTTCGTTATTCTGTTCATTAGTTTTCTTTTTATTGGATTTTTTCCACGATTGTTCTCGATCGTGATTTCTGATCCGATTGAAGTTTATCTTTTCGCTCGTTTATCGGAATCAGGCGATTCAAGCGCCTAGATCTTCGTCTCGAGACCCGCTTTCTGTTTAACCAACTTAAACAAGATTTTGGTACTATAAAATTTGACTTTAGTTCAGATTAGTAAACGTATCTTGTTTCTTTCGCCGTTTGAGTTTCGTTGCTCCATTTGATTTGATTCTTTGCAAACCGGAGTTCTTAAGTTGAACTTTCTGGTCAATCTCTCTTATTTGAGTTCTGCCCGTGCATCTCTGCTTGTTGCTTATGTATGCTATTGTTTGTTTGCGATAGAATTCCCGGAGTGCGAAGCGTGCTACTAGAAGTCCTTAGGTTTCATGGATCGTTAGCAAGGCAAGTAACACATTGATCATACTCTTTCCATACCCAGTTTTTATGCATTAGAATCAATCCTCAAACATTGCATGAATAGGATGTCATTAACTTGTGGGTTGGGAAGTAGTTGTTGAGGTAGAACCTATTGCCCTGTTATATCAAACCCTTGGGAGTTACTTCTACGCGTTGCTTGTATTGCTATGCTATGCTCGTAGACGTGGTTTGGGTTTGAGTGAAATCCATGACAGATGTGAGATTGTTAATTAATGTTTCAACTTAAGGTGGCAACTTAAATACACATCTGGGTGGATTGAGGCACCTAGAGTACCCAGTGTTGCCTGTATTTTTGGAAATCCCGGGGTTCCGTGTGATTTTCCTATGGACCGCCACCCAGGCTCAAAGGGAACTAAGATTATTCATGCTAGAAACTTCCGTGTGCAGCCACAAGCTATTATGGGCTCTAGCATAGTTAAGTAAGTTACGTGAAGCTCTTGAAGAGGTGGATCAGTAGGTAGAGGGTTGTAGGTTTGGTATGGTCCGCCCGGAGTAGAGAGTTAATGTTTCTGAAAGACTTTGTCTCGGTCATCCGTTTCTCAAACACCATGTAGTGCAAGAAATCCAACGGAGGCAATCGAGTCTTGTGGGGAAAAGTGCGCAAACCTCTGCAGAGTGTACAATCTAATCATGGTTAGCCGTGTCCCCGGTTATGGACAATCTTGAGTATCTAGTACATGGAGTATCTTAAGTATCTCATCACTCTTAATTAATATTGTTGGGTTGTTAATTACTTTAATTGGGATTGAGTTGGAGGAACCTTCTCAATGATGTTTCAACCACCATGATAGTTAAAATTAAAATCTATTCCTTTGTTGTAGGGAAAAATTGGCTTTTCGCAAAAACTATAACCATAGAGCTTTCCAACAGCCAGATATGCATGTAGTGATAGCATTATTATGTTCTTGCTCTACTGTGTTAAATTGCCAGCATATTCCATGTGCTGACCCATTTTCGGGCTGCAACGTATTATGTTGCAGACTTTTCAGATGAGGAGTAATGTTCGTTAGGTCGTTGTCGTGCAGCTCAGCTATACCGTTGGAGTTGATGGACTCACTTTATCTTCCAAGCGTTCTGCTGTTATCGTATTAGATGGTCTTAAGCCATATTATTGTAATAAGTTCTCTTTTGAGACATTCAATGTAATAAGTGTGTGATTGCTACTCTGTTATAAATCCTTCGAGTATTGTGTGTGTCAGCATTACCGATCCAGGGATGACACTGAAGCATAGAGACTTGACCGTTTGAGGTCGGGTCGCTACAAGATGGTATCAAAGCACACGCTGAGTGTAGGACACGACCACTAAGATAAAAACCCTAGGTCACTCTTCTCTACTCATCTTTGACTCCTCTCCATTTTTTACTCCTTAGGATGGCGGAGATGAAGAACAAGTTTGCACAGCCGGATGAAGACACACCTTTTGGACGCCATTTGAAGGAAGTCACTAGGTACTTGAACATTGGAATACCAAGCTTCACTGGGACGTACAACGCCACCTTACCAGAAGAGGAGCGTTGGATGATTCAAGTACAAGTTCCAGGAAGGACATTCTCGCCAACCTCAAAACCCATAGAATTTTCTTTCGAAGCACCCACCTGGAGTCTAGGCAAGAGCATGGAAGCCCACATTACCATGGGACGCATTGGAGAAGTCTACAACAATGATCTTAAGGACACTATCTACCAGATTTGTGGGCGCTGAGACAAGCAATGGGAAGTGATCAGCACCAAGAAGGATAGATCCATTGCAGCTTTCATCCAGGAGCTAAACCAGCACATTCGACGTCAGGAGAACCAGATGTGCGTAGACATGATGGACTTGAAGAAGGCGAAGACTAGGATCATCGAACTGGAGGAAGAACTCAAGTTTACAAGCGATGGATATGAGGAGGAAATCAAGACACTACTGGAGAAGAATGACGACCTGGTTAAGAAGATCGGAGTATTCATGGGAGGTCCAGCACCGGGAGGAGAAGCTGACGATTCCACTTGCCCGAACAACTACATTATCATCGACGACACCGACTCCGACCCTAGTGATGATGACTTTGAAGACGAAGCTGGAGCAGATATCATGGAGTCTTCCACCGATCAAAATTTCTAGATGACCACCACATATTAGTAGTATTTCCCCATGTATTTAGTAGTAGTTGAGCACTTTTGCGATAGTTCTAGACCGCTTGTATGCCCTTGCTTGATTGATTGAGTGAAATGATTGTGTTTGTCTCATGTGCATATGGGTAGTGCTTTCTCATTAGACCCCTTTTCTATTCTAATCTCTTCCATCTAAACCCATCAGATGCCTCCGAGACGTGACACTGGTTTTGCTTTCCGCCGGAGCTCACCCAGTTGATCCAGCAGCAGAACACCTTGATGCAATTGCTAGTTCAGAACCAGGGCAACAACAACAACCCGCTGCTAGTTGACAACCTAGCCCGTTTTCTAAGGTTACAGTCGCCGGTGTTTTCTAGTAGCACCAAGCCTATAGTTGCTGATGATTGGCTACACCGTATTGGAAGGGAGTTGACCACCGCAGGTTGCACAGATGCAGAGAAGGTGCGCTTTGCCGCACATCAATTGGATGGACTAGCAGCCTCATGGTGGGAGAATTACACGGCCACTTTCCCCATAGCCAACGTCACTTGGGACCAGTTTCAGCAAGCTTTCCGCACAGCCCATGTCTCAACTGGAGCTATGAATATGAAGAAGCGCGAGTTTCACAACTTACGCCAGGGGAACCGTACTGTGGCTCAGTACGTGGATGAGTTTAGCAAGTTATCTCGATATGCCCCTGACGATGTGGACACAGATGCCGCGAAGCAGGAAAAGTTTATGGAAGGGCTGAATGTTGAGATGAGCATGCAGTTGATGGTAGCAATCTTCAACAATTACCAGGAGTTGGTAGATAAGGCTCTTATGATTGAAGGGAAGCAGCGGCAGATTGAGAGCTGTAAGAGGAAGTATGGATAAGGGAGGTATAGCTCAGGAGCTCAGTAGAAGCCTCGCCTAACCCCGAACTCGGGAGGACTTGTTCATAACCATGGAGGTCATAACCACACCGGAGGAGGATCGCATAACCACAATGGTTCTAAGAATGGAAACAGAAATGGGAGCGCTGGGAAGAAGCCCAATCCATTCAACAAAGGACAAGTGAACCACGTTAACGTGGAGGAGGTTGAAGAGCAGCCAGACGCGGTTATAGGTAAGTTTTTGGGTTAAGTCATTTACCGCTCTTGTTCTTTTCGATACTGGTGCATCCCATTCATACATATCAAGGGGATTCGTGGATAAGTTTAGTCTACCAACCCAAACCCTTAGGGCCCCTCTTTTAGTGAGTTCACCTGGAGCAGAGTATATGGTTAGTGCGACCAGATACCCCTAACCATTGGCACACATGTTTTTCCGTCCGACCTAATTATCTTGGAGTCACAAGGATTGGATGCGATATTAGGCATGGACTGGATGTCAAAGTATGGAGGAAGCATTGACTATGCTAGTAAGTCGATTTATCTCACCACCCCGGAGGGAAAAAGGATTAAGTATGTATCTAGGCATGTGCCCAGAAGGAGCCAAGTGAATACCCTCACGATAGTTGTTCAGGAGGAAGTGCATGTAGTGAAGGATTACCCGGATGTTTTTCCAGAGGAGTTACCAGGCATGCCACCGGATAGAGACATCGAGTTTTTGATAGAGCTATTGCCAGGTACCGGGCGAATATCCAAGAGACCCTATCGGATGCTCGCGAATGATCTGGAGGAGATTAAGAAACAGATCAAGGAGTTATTGGATAAAGGTTACATTCGAAGGAGTTCATCACCTTGGGGAGCCCTAGTGCTTTTGGTTGAGAAGAAGGATAAATCCCTAAGAATGGTTGTTGATTATCAGGCCTTGAATGAAGTGACGATTAAGAACAAGTACCCACTACCGATGATTAATGATCTGTTTGATCAGCTGCAAGGAGCTAAGGTGTTTTCGAAGATCGATTTGCGATCGGGATACCACCAGTTGAAGATTCGAGAGAAAGATATACCAAAGACAACATTCACCACGCGGTACAGATTGTACGAGTATACGGTCATGTCGTTTGGACTGACTAACGCTCCTGCCTATTTCATGAGCATGATGAACAAAGTATTCATGGAATATTTGGACAAGTTTGTTGTGGTGTTTATTGATGATATAATGGTATATTCGAAGAATGAAGAGGAGCACAAGGAGCATTTGCGATTAGTTCTCAAGAAACTCAGGGAACACCAGTTGTATGCCAAGTTCAGCAAATGCGAGTTTTGGTTGAAGGAAGTCAGATTCCTTGGACATGTTATATCAGGAGAAGGTATAGCAGTAGACCCCAGCAAGGTTCAGTCAGTCACTGAATGGTTGGCACCCACTTCAGTTAGCGAGATCCGCAGTTTTCTTGGACTCGCAGGATACTATCAGAGATTCATTGAGAATTTTTCCAAGATTGCGAAGCCAATGACTGAATTATTGAAGAAGGATACTAAGTTTAAATGGACGGAAGACTGCAAGGCAAGTTTCCAGGAGTTGTATTGTGATGCCTCTCGCTTAGGACTTGGAAGTGTGCTTATGCAGAACAGAAGAGTTGTTTCGTATGCCTCGCGACAACTAAAACCTCACGAGTTGAATTATGCCACACATGATTTGGAGCTAGCAGCCGTAGTGCATGCATTGAAGACTTGGAGGCATTACCTTATTGGAAATCATTGTGATGTGTACACGGATCATAAGAGTTTGAAGTACATCTTCACACAGAAGGAGCTAAACCTTAGGCAGAGGAGATGGTTCGAGCTTATAAAGGATTATGACATGAAGCTACACTATCATCCAGGTAAGGCCAACATCGTAGCAGACGGTTTGAGCCAGAAGAGTTATGCTAACATCCTAGCAAGTACGGGATTACCGAAGGAGTTGGCAGAGGATATCATGGAACTTTGATTAGAGATTGTTCCTAGAGGTTTTGTTGCAACAATGGAGGTTCAGTCGACATTGTTGGGTAAGATTCGGGAATCTCAGAAGGATGACAAAGAGATTGCCGAGATAAAAGAGAGAATGAGCAAAGGAAAGGCCAAAGGTTTTTGTGAGGATGAGCACGACACCTTATGGTTTGAGGACCGAGTTTATGTGCCCAATAACCCATAGATCAGGAAGTTAATACTTTAGGAGGCTCATGACTCACCATACTCGATACACCCAGGAAACACCAAGATGTATTTGGATTTGAAGGAACATTTCTGGTGGACGGGGATGAAGAAGGATATTGCCGAGTATGTAGCCATATGTGATGTATGTCAGAGAGTGAAGGCAGAGCATCAAAAGCTAGCAGGATTGTTACAGCCTATGCCGATACCTGAGTGGAAGTGGGATAAACTTGGCATGGATTTTATCACCGGATTGCCCAGGACCAAATCGGGATATGATTCTATATGGGTAGTAGTTGATCGCTTGACCAAAGTGGCTCACTTTATCCCAGTGAAAACCACTTATACAAGTGCGAAGTTGGCCAAGATATATATGTCCAGGATCGTATGTCTGCATGGAGTTCGGAGGACCATCGTATCAGATAAGGGAACACGGTTTACCTAAAAGTTTTGGCATCAGCTACACCAGACTTTGGGAACGAGATTGGAGTTCAGTACAGCGTTTCACCCGCAGACAGATGGACAGACCGAGAGAGTCAACCAGATTCTGGAGGACATGTTGAGAGCCTGTGTGCTAGATTATGGATCTAGTTGGGATTACAATTTGCCTTACACAGAGTTCTCATACAACAATAGCTATCAAGCCAGTTTGAAGATGGCACCGTTCGAAGCCCTATATGGATGAAGGTGCAGAACGCCGTTGATGTGGGATGAAGTAGGATACCGACAGTTGTTTGGACCAGACCTGATCAAGGAGTCTGAAGAGAAGGTTAAGCTGATTCGTGATAGACTGAAGATAGCTCAGTCCAGGCAGAAGAGTTATGCAGACTCGAAATGCAAGGAGGTAACCTATGAAATTGGAGATAGAGCATATCTACGAGTATCACCCTTACGAGGAGTGAAACGTTTTGGAGTTAAGGGAAAGTTAGCCCTGAGATTTGTAGGACCATATCGTATTTTGGAACGTATGGGAGAAGTTGCCTACAAGTTGGAGTTACCTGAAGGACTGTCAGGAGTTCATGATGTGTTCCACATTTCGCAGTTGAAGAAGTGTCATGCTGAGATGGCCGATATACAGTTAAGAGATACAGTACCCTTGGAGACGATTCAGTTGGACAGTGATTTGACTTATGAGGAAAAGCCAGTTAAGATTCTTGAGTTTGCCAGCCGAGTCACTCGCAGCAAGGTTATCAAGTTTTGCAAAGTTCAGTGGAGGCACCATACCGAGGATGAAGCCACTTGGGAACGAGAGGATGATCTTCGCAAAGACCACCCACACCTATTTTCTAGCCAACCTGAATCTCGAGGGAGAGATTCATCTTAAGGGGGGTAGGTTTGTAACATCCCAAATTTTCAATTTGGAATGTTATACATAGGTCATTCATGCATATCATATTTTATTGCATTTTCGTTCCACAATCCTCGAGATCCTAAGCAACTCAAGGCCCTCGGAGAGAGTTGGGGATTTCTCGGTTTTCATATTTGATTTTTATCAAATAATGAAACGAGGATTTTTGATTTTAATTATTTTTCTCCCTGAAAAATATTTCATATTAAAATATATGAGAGGAGATAACATGACTTCTCCAAAATAATTGAAATATTGGAGGAAAAATATTAAAATCATTTATTTGGATTTTATTTGCATTAGAAAAATTGCATGTTTTCAAAATTGCATTTTAGGGCCAAGAAAATGTTCATCTTGTTCTAAATATTTTATTTAGATGGTGAAAATTTATTTTGGCATTTTAGATTTTTATTTTATTTTCTAGGATTTATTTTCTGTTCGGCGGAATTATTAAAAAAACTTCCAGCGCCCGACCGGGCCGAAGCCCAGCCGAGCCAGGCCGGCCCAACCCCGCGCCACCGCCTTCCCCATCCCGTGCCGCCGCCGGGCTCGGAAGAGTCCGAGCCACCGCCGCCGCGGCGACCCCCTCCCCAAGTCGGAGCCGCCTCCTCGCCCCCTTTAAAAACCCACCTCGGGGCCCCCCCTGGAGCGCCAAGTCGCCGCCGCCGCAGCCCGCGTCGCCGCCTGCCGCCGCCCGCGCTGCAGCTGCCCCGCGCCGCCGAGCCGCCCCGCCGCCCCGCAAGCCCGCCGCCCAAGCCCCGCCTCGCCGGAGAGGTAACGCGCCGATCCGCCACCGTCGGTTTTTTTTAAAATCGATTCGTTTTTTAAACCCTAGTTCGTTTTTTTAGATCGGTTCGCCGGTTTTTCCTCGTTCTGCTACTTAGCGGACAAGGTTCGTCCATACGTTCGTTTGAACGAATGGTTTTTCGCCCGTTAGTTACAGATAACGAACGCTCGTTCGTTAGTCTGTTCGTCAGTTTTCTTTTTATCGGATTTTTCCGCGATTATTCTCGATCGTGATTTCTGATCTGATTTTCGTTTCAGTTTATCTTTTTGCTCGTTTATCGGAATCAGGCGATTCAAGCGCCTAGATCTTCGTCTCGAGACCCTCTTTCTGTTTAACCAACTTAAACAAGATTTTGGTACTGTAAACTTTGACTTTAGTTCAGATTAGTAAACGGATCTTGTTTCTTTCGCCGTTTGAGTTTCGTTGCTCCGTTTGATTTGATTCTTTTTGCAAACCGGAGTTCTTAAGTTGAACTTTCTGGTCAATCTCTCTTATTTGAGTTTTGCTCGTGCATCTCTGCTTGTTGCTTATGTATGCTATTGTTTGTTTGTGATAGAATTCCCGGAGTGCGAAGCGTGCTACTACGAGTCCCTAGGTTTCGCGGATCATCAGCAAGGCAAGTAACACATTGATCATACTCTTTCCATACCCAGTTTTTATGCATTAGAATCAATCCTCAAACATTGCATGAATATGATGTCATTAACTTGTGGGTTGGGAAGTAGTTGTTGAGGTAGAACCTATTGCCCTGTTATATCAAACCCTTGGGAGTTACTTCTACGCGTTGCTTATATTGCTATGTTATGCTCGTAGACGTGGTTTGGGTTTGAGTGAAATCCATGACAGATGTGAGATTGTTAATTAATGGTTCAACTTAAGGTGGCAACTTAAATACACATCTGGATGGATTGAGGCACCTGGAGTACCCAGTGTTGCCTGTATTTTTGGAAATCCCGGGGTTCCGTGTGATTTTCCTATGGACCGCCACCCAGGCTCAGAGGGAACTGAGATTATTCATGCTAGAAACTTCCGTGTGCAGCCACAAGCTATTATGGGCTCTAGCATAGTTGAGTAAGTTATGTGAAGCTCTTGAAGAGGTGGATCATCAAGTAGAGGGTTGTAGGTTTGGTATGGTCCGCCCGGAGTAGAGAATTAATGTTTCTAAAAGACTGTGTCGCGGTCATCTGTTTCTAAAACACCATGTAGTGCGAGAAATCCAATGGAGGCGATCGAGTCTTGTGGGAAAAAGTGCGCAAACCTCTGCAGAGTGTACGATCTAATCATGGTTAGCCATGTCCCCGGTTATGGACAATCTTGAGTTTCTAGTACTTGGAGTATCTTAAGTATCTCATCACTCTTAATTAATATTGTTGGGCTGTTAATTACGTTAATTGGGATTGAGTTGGAGGAACCTTCTCAATGATGTTTCAACCACCATGATAGTTAAAATTAAAATCTATTCCTTTGTTGTAGGGAAAAATTGGCTTTTCGCAAAAACTATAACCATAGAGCTTTCCACCAGCCAGATATGCATGTAGTGATAGCATTATTATGTTCTTGCTCTACTGTGTTATATTACCAGCATATTCCATGTGCTGACCCATTTTCGGGCTGCAACGTATTATGTTGCAGACTTTTCAGACGAGTTGTAAGGTTCGTTAGGTCATTGCCGTGCAGCTGAGCTATGCCGTTGGAGTTGATGGACTCACTTTATCTTCCAAGCCTTCCGCTGTTATCGTATTAGATGGCCTTAAACCATATTATTGTAATAAGTTCTCTTTTGAGACATTGTAAGTGCATCTAGTGCCACCCCTAGTTGGTTTTGGAGTATTGATGACAAACCTAGTTGACGGACCAATGTGTTTACGAGAATTGTAGGATAACACAGGTAGAAGTCCCTCATTGATTCGGTTTTCCTACCAGAGATGACCCCTAAAAATGTATGAAGACATTGAAGTCAAAGGTGGTATATGAAGATATTCACATTGAAGACTATGACAAGAGAAGACACCACATGAAGCCTATGGAGCTCGAAGACTTAGATCTTTCGTAGTTCTTTTTCTTTTGTGTTGAGTCATAGGAACCACCGTACTGTTAAGTGGGGTCCAAGAGAACTAGTCAGAATGACTGAAGTGATGCCTAACCAAAAACCTATGTCTTCGAGTGAAGACTATGAGAGCGAATCTTGTCCAGAGTCGAACAAGTCAGCTTTGCTTGTAGCCCAAGTAAAGTTGACGTGTGAGTTTGAAATCTAACCGTTGGAACACGTGTTAGTTCCTTAGTGACCCAGGGTCATTTCGGACAAATCAGGTCGGGTTGCCAAGTGGCTATAAATAGCCCACCCCCCACAACCATAAATGGTTGGCTTCTCAGATTAAGAGTACGGCTTTTGTCGTTTGAGAGCAACCCACCTTGAAGCCTTTGAGAGAGAATTCCTTGCGAGGATAAAGCCCTAACCACCCAGAGCCAAAGAGAATTGGGCATCACTTAAGTCTTCTTGTCTGTGTGATCTGAAGACTTATTACACTTGAGGACTGTGCATCCTCCAGCCGGTTAGGCGTCGCGTTCTGAGCATCCAAGAAACATTGTGGATTGCCGGTGAACGAAATCTGTGAAGGTTTGGGAGTCTACCTTGAAGACTTACCAGAGTGATTGGGCGAGGTCTGTGTGACCTTAGCTCAAGGGGAATACGGTGAGGACTGGGTGTCCTGAGCTGCGTGTTCAGGACTGGGTGTCCGGGACTGTGTGTCCTAAGGTTTAAATACCTAGCCGCCCCAACCAGACGTACAGTTGTCACAGCAACTGGAACTGGTCCAACAAATCATTGTCTTCAACGAGTCACTGGTTTCATCTTCCCTTCCCTTTACTTACTGTTGCTCCTTGTGAAGTCATTGTATGTTTGCACTATCTTTTGTCTTCACTGAGTGACTGCATGTTCTGTATGGCTTCATAATATCTTCCTACCTGATCCTTACTACATTGCTGCTATTAAGTCATTGTGCTTTCACTTTATTGAATACTTGACTATGGCATGCCTAGTGTAGTCTACCTTCCGCTGCATGGTAATAGGTCTATTTCTATCGTTTGTCTTCATAACTTCCACGTTTTGAAGACTTTCATAAAAATCGCCTATTCACCCCCCTCTAGTCGATATAACGCACTTTCAATTGGTATCAGAGCGAGGTGCTCCCTTGTTCTGTGTGATTCGGTTTAACCACCTGGAGTTTTAGCTAGGTCGACTGCAGGGATAATTAAAGTCTCCGCTGCGTGCCCCGTCTTCGATGGAACTGAATATCCCTACTGGAGGAATAAGATGCGCATGCATCTTGAAGCCATTGATGTCGACCTATGGTATGTCGTCGAAAACGGCGTTCCCAAGGCTGGAGAAGGTGTCACTGCTGCTGATGTCAAGAAATTTGTTCAACTGGACTCTACTGCCAAGAATATCATCTGTGGTCACCTGACCAAAGGATAGTATGGCCGTGTGAGTGCTTTGAAGACATCTAAGCTGGTCTGGGACTGGCTCTCCAAGGTCAATGAAGGCATCTCAACCCAGAGAGATCAGAGACTCAGTGTCCTTCGCAACCTCTTCAACCGCTTCAAGCGAAATGACAATGAGAATGTCCAGCACACATTTGACCGACTCACTGACATCACAAATGAGCTTCAAGCCCTCGGTGCTACTGAGATCACCAAACATGAAGTCGTCAAGACACTACTAAGATCACTTGATAGTTTGTTTGACATCCTAGCCCTGATGATTCAAGAACGTCCTGATTTCAAGACACTCGATCCATCTGACATACTTGAGAGGCTCAATACACATGAGTTTCAGCTTTCTGAGAAAAGAGATATCTACGGTCCAAACTATGGGCGAACTCGTGCCTTGAAGGCAAAAGCTGTCTCCTCATCTGAAGAAGAATCTGACAGCAGTTCTGATGATCCTGAAGACATTGGAAGGGAACTTGCTATGCTTGTGAAGAAGTTCCAAAAATTCACCAAGAAGAAAGGCTTCAGAAAGTCTTCCCGATAAGCTCAAGGAATGATGAAGCTTCTGCTCACGACTACAAGAAGAAAACATGTCACAAGTGCAAGAAACCTGGCCACTTCATCTCTGAGTGTCCGCAGTGGGACAATGAGAAAAAAAAGAAGAAGAAGAGCAAGGAATAAGACTCTGACGACAAGAAGAAGAAGAAATACTCAAAGTCTTCGTCCAAGTCTTCCTCACACAAGAAGAGCTCATCTGGCAAGGCACGTGCGTTTGTTGGCAAGGAAATGGATTCAGAGGAGGAGTCCGCTTCTAAGGAGGCGGAGGTGGAGTCTGAGGAGGAGTCCGATTCAGGCGTCGCAAGTCTGGCTACAGCATACGTTGCCAAGTCCATCTTCAATACTGAAGACAATGACCTCGTCACCGACACTGATGCAAATGACAAGGACTACTCCGCTTCTACCTACTGCTTCATGGCACGCGGTGCCAAGGTAAACACACGCACTACTCACTATCAAACATCTAGTGATGATGACTCTGATTGTGACTCAAAACCCAGCTACAAAACACTTGCTAAAATTGCAACTGAACAACAGAAAGCTATGGAACATATTCAAAAACTGCCAGATAGAAGCGATGATCTGTTAGGTGCTGAAATGACTCGATCTGAATCCTTAATTGAAGACATAAAAAATCTTCACGTTAAGTATCAGGAACTTGAAAGTCGTCATGAAACTCTCTCAACAACTCATGAAAAGCTTTCCTATGATTATCTTCAAAGGAAGCAAGATCTTGAGAAATTGAGAGCGGTTCATGAAGATCTTCAAAAGGAAAATGAGTCACTTCGCGCCAAACAGATCAGTCCCGCTCAGGAAGGATTTGAACCACCATGTCTTAAATGCATTGAGCGTGATAATGCTACTTCTGTTGCTGAATGTTCTACTGCTACTACTGTTGCAATATCTTCAATTGTTGATGTGGTAACTAACCCCTCTGCTAAGGATACCACTGCTATTGCTGATGAGAATGCTAGGTTGAAGACATTGCTTGAAACAGGGATGTACAAAAGTCTTAAAGGGCATCAGACACTATGTGATGTCCTCAAAAAGCAGATACTGAACCGAAACCCGAGGAAAGAGGGTGTTGGGTTCGTAAGGAAAATGAATGATGATGGCTCTTACTGGAAACCTGAGCAGTACCCCAAAACCATGTGGGTTGCTGCAAAGGAACCTTCAGCAGACCCATCCAATCTATCTGGCTTCACTTGTGCTAACCCCATTATCATTGATGAATCCTTTGACGCAAACTATATACTGTTTAAGAATCAGAATGGTGAAGTGTTTGCCAGGTACATTGGTACTAACTATAGGAATAGACCGCCTATGAAGAAGATCTGGGTTCCGAAAAGGTGTCTGGAGAATCTTCCTGTGAATGTCATCATGACACCTCACGTGAAGAAGACAAACCTCAGACCAAAGGCTTCATACGGTCCAAAGGCTTCATACAGATAGAGGACTCACCTGAGTCGCACTAACGCAAATGTTTTCCAGGGAAACCATACTCAGGTATATGAATATGAGAGCGGTTCATCAAACCGCCATGTTCATAAGACCAAGAACTATTCTGCCTATTCTATGAGTACTATTGTCTGCCTGCAAGACTGTTTGCTAGGGCTCCAAAGCCAAAATTCTCAGATGCTGCACTTAGACTTATTGCTTCTCAGCCACCCTTGAAGATGTGGGTGGCTAAGAAAGCTTAACTCTCTTTTGCAGGGAAAGGTCTCCAGCAGAAAACCAAAATCGTCTGACGCCATTGTTGGGGACCTTAAACATCTTGTAGGGCGCAAGATCAAATGCCCGAATGGTCTTACTATGTACTTCGTTCCTGAATCGCTTGCTACTCTCCCTATTAGTCCGAATCTGGATCTAAGCTTTCATAACCCATTGGTTCGTCAAATGTTTTTGCTTCACAATGCTCTTGGTGAAGCCTATCCCCCTAACTGCATAGTAGGGTACGACACCAGCGTCTTCAGAATGGATTATTGATAGTGGGTGTACAAATCACATGACTGGCAAAATAAGTCTTCTTATGGACCCAACCTTACGTCCATCCGACAAGAGCCACATCACATTTGCTGACACTGGTAAAAAGTAAGGTATTGGGTCTAGGTAGAGTTGCAATCTCAAGGGATCAACACATGGATAAAGTCATGCTTGTTGAATCCCTTGGCTTCAACTTAATGTCTGTCTCAATGCTTTGCGATTTGAACATGATCGTAATATTTGTAAAATATCATTGCCTTGTACTAATGGAATCTGACAAGTCTCTAGTGTTTGAAGGGTATCGAAAAGATGATTTGTATATGGTAGATTTCTCAGCAGGACCACATCTTGTCGTATGTCTTCTAGCAAAAGCTTCAGAATGCTGGCTCTGGCATCGGAGGCTTGGGCATGCTGGCATGAGGAACCTCCACACCCTGGCAAAGAAGAAGCATGTCATAGGCATCGAGGGCATCAAGTTCAAGAAAGATCACTTATGCGGTGCCTGTGAGGCAGGAAAGATGACGAGGGCCAAACATCCCTCGAAGACAATCATGACCACTACTCGACCCTTCGAACTGCTTCACATGGATCTTTTTGGTCCCACTCATTACTCAACTCTTACTACTACTGCATGCCTCTATGGCTTCGTTATTGTTGATGATTACTCTAGATACACTTGGGTGCACATAATCCTTTACAAGACTGAAGTGCAGGATGTCTTCAGACGCTTCGCCAATTGAGCTATGAACAATTATGGCGCCAAGATAAAGCACATCAGAAGTGACAATGGCACTGAATTCAAGAACACTGGCCTTGATACATATCTTGATACCTTGGGCATCACACATGAATTCTCAGCCCCGTACACGCCACAACAGAATGCCGTCATCGAACACAAGAACAGAACACTCATTGAGATGGCCAGAACGATGCTAGATGAATACAAGACCCCAAGAAAATTCTAGCCTGAAGCCATTGATACTGCATGCCATACAATCAATCGTGTTTATCTTCACAATCTTCTGAACAAGACATCTTATGAGCTCCTTACTGGCAAGAAGCCAAATGTCAGTTACTTCAGAGTATTTGGCGCAAGGTGCTGGATCAAGGACCCACATCACACCTCAAAGTTTGCACCAAAAGCACATGAGGGTTTTATGCTTGGATATGGAAAGGATTCGCACTCCTACAGAGTCTTCAATCTCTTTCATTACAAAGTGGTTGAAACAGTGGATGTGCGGTTCGATGAGACCAATGGTTCACAAAGAGAGCAACTGCCAAATGTGCTAGATGAAGTTCCATCCAGTGAATCAATCAAGCTAATGGGAACTGGAGAAATTATACCTTCTGAAGCTCATTCTGAAGAAGAACTTATCATCTCAACACCTGATCAACATGAAGACAATGCTCAGCCTGAAGACATTCCTTCTAACAACGACAATGATCAGTAAGAGCAAAGTCTTCGCCCTGTACATCCTCGCGTTGCCAATGAAGTGCAGGTTGAAAGAATAATTGATAGCATCAATGCACCCAATCCACTCACTCGTTCAAGGGCAACTCAGCTAGCAAATTTCTGTGGGCACTTCGCATTCGTCTCAATAACAGAACCCAAGAAAGTTGAAGAAGCCTTCATGGAACCTGAATGGATTCAAGCTATGCAAGAAGAGCTTCAACAGTTTGAGCTGAATAATGTATGGGAACTAGTTAAGCGTCCTGATCCACGGAAGCACAATATAATAGGCACCAAATGGATATACCACAACAAGCAAGATGAGCATGGTCAAGTTGTCAGAAACAAAGCTCGTTGCTCAAGGATATACTCAAGTGGAAGGCATTGACTTCGATGAAACATTTGCTCCTGTGGCTAGACTTGAAGCCATACGCATACTGCTGGCCTATGCAAATCATCACAACATACTTCTATATCAAATGGATGTGAAGAATGCTTTTCTCAATGGCAAGATTGAAGAAGAAGTGTATGTTGCACAACCGCCTGGCTTTGAAGATCCAAAACATCCTGACCTGGTATACAAGCTCAACAAGGCACTGTATGGCCTCAAACAAGCCCCTCGGGCCTGGTATGACACACTCAAATACTTCCTGAAGAGCAAAGGCTTCATACCTGGTTCCCTAGACCCCACTCTCTTCACGAAGACATGATGGTGAACTGTTTGTGTGCCAAATATATGTGGATGACATTATCTTCGGCTGCACCAATCAGAAGTACAGTGAAGAGTTTGGATATATGATGCAATAGCAATATCAGATGTCCATGATGGGAGAGCTGAAGTTCTTCCCCGGTCTTCAAATACGACAACAACGCAACGACATCTTCATATCTCAAGAGAAGTATCTCAAAGATTGCCTGAAGAAGTTTGGTATGCAAGACTGCAAAGGCTTCACAACACCTATGCCAGCCAAACATCATCTGGGTCCCGACGACAATGGTAAAGAGTTCGATCAAAAGGTATATCGCTCCATGATTGGTTCTTTACTTTATCTATGTGCATCTAGGCCAGATATTATGCTTAGTGTTTGCATGTGTGCTCGATTTCAAGCGGCACCAAAGGAGTCGCATCACTTAGCTGTGAAGCGAATTCTTCGATATTTGGCTCACACCCCAACTCTAGGATTATGGTATCCAAAGGGCTCAGAGTTTGATCTGGTTGGATTCTCGGATGCTGATTATGCTGGTGACAAAGTTGATCGCAAGTCTACATCAGGCACATGTCACTTTCTGGGACGATCACTTGTATGTTGGTCTTCAAAGAAGCAGAACTGTGTATCTCTCTCCACTGCTGAATCTGAATACATTGTTGTTGGATCTTGCTGCGCTCAGCTTCTGTGGATGAAGCAAACACTCAAGGACTATGGCATTCATCTGAAGCAAGTGCCACTTTACTGCGACAACGAAAGCGCCATCAAGATCGCCAACAACCCAGTTCAGCACTCGAAGACAAAGCACATTGAAATTCGTCATCACTTTCTCAGAGATCATGTTGTGAAGGAAGATATTGATATCATACACGTCAACACTGAAGAGCAATTGGCAGATATCTTCACCAAGCCCTTGGATGAGAAGAGATTTTGCAAGTTACGGTGTGAGCTAAATATCCTGGAATCCTCAAATGTCCTGTGATCAGCCACACATCCTAACCCTTATGCATATTGATGACTTAGATGTGCAACACACGAAGTAAGGTATATCTTCAATCAATGAAGACATACATTCTAAGTGTGAATACATTAATGTGGAATTTGACTTCAGAGCGCCACGATAATTGTGCGCCGTGTCTGGGTCTAATACTTCCTATACGGTGGGTAACGCCACCACCAAATGTTCTATTTTGAAGTGTTTCACTCATGGCGTTACCTTGCAATGTCTTCACATTTGGTTTGGCTTCGATCTCAACATATCTTCATGATTATCTTCACTATGTTGATTATATAGGTATATATATTAGTGTTCTGTCCTCTACAGCATTCACTTATAGCTATGTCTTCATTGTTGAATCTTTTGAACTAAGTGAATGTGATCGGACCCTAACCTCTCTATGCTTTCTATCTCAAATTCTATCTCTCCAAATCATATGCATTCTATTGAAACTGTCGAATGTCTTCTCTGCGTCCTTGTCAGCAGAAGATACAGAGACAACCATTAAGTCCGTTTTCAATGCTCAGTCCTCCACATGAAACCCGGAGAAGTAGGAACGACCACCCGACAATCAAGGCGTGCGTGGGACATGGAACAAACCCCGAAATTCCGCATAATGGCCACGTGTTCCTCAGATGCAAATCGCCAGGGGCACCTGTGTAATAGCACAGTGCCGCCCACGTACCTATAAATACACACTTCACAGCGGTCATTATTTCTTCTTCCACTCTCGCACGAACCCTAGCGCCACCGCTAGCCCTCAACGACGCCGGCGACGAAGCGCTTCGCTGCCGCAACCTTTCCGACGCCGTCTTCACGCCGACCGCGGACATCGTCCTCTCCGCCGTCGCCGTAGGTGTCCTCCATCGCCAAGTTAGGGCACGGAAGATCGAACTGCTCGGCCTCATCTTCCACTTCGTCTAGCAGTTCTTAGTGTGGTAAATAAAACTTCCTTTTTACAGCACCGTTGATCCTATGGATTTGTCACTTTCTACCACAAGCAGTTTCTATTCACACAAGTTAGATCTCTCTCATACTGCATCTCATAACATGCCTAGTATATTCACTTATGCTTCACAAAGTAGTTAGATTCCTCACTTGTACTGATCTATGGATTCGTACAAATCTGGAACCAACTCCTTATCTATGAGTGAATGTCTTCGCACGATGAGGTTAATGTCTTCTAAACTGATTTATCTTCAAAATATTCTGAGAATGCATATGACCTCCTCCCCTTCCCTCGCACCTTAATGCTGTCACAGGTACATGTCCGTGGGAGAATCCTTTGGTTCTCATAGTCTGCATTCATTTGCAGAATTCTTACAGCATCACATTAATTCTCCCGAAGCCAGTTCATGTTGGTCCAGCAAGCGAAAACCTTTGAAGCCTTTGAACGTGTTGAAGCCTTTCAAGTTAAAGTTTATGGCTTCAGAGAAAGCAGCAAGGAAGGGTGGCAGAAAGCATCGTGGAGAAACATCCAGAGATCTGCCAGATGAACTCTCAGAACTGTACAAGACAGATCCTGAAGAGGATTACAATCAGCACAAGACCCGAATCCAATGGATTCAAAGATATTGGGCAGAGCAATGGTTCAAATACCGATTTGTAACCCAGGAATATGCTAAGAAAAACGCCATCAAGAGGACGTGGGGAGACATCCTATACAAGAATCTTCTGCCCAGGTCCAGAGATGAAGCCATTGAACACGGCTTCTATCCCTGCATGGTCCATGGGCCACAGCCTGCTGATGCACACCCATCGTCACTACTATGGTGTCGTGACGACAATCTGTTCAAGCGCAACTTCCAGTTTGCCCAGAACTCAGCGAAGCAGAACAAGAAGACTTTGGGGTTAGACTTCAACCCTGGTCCCTCGGCACCAAGGGCAGATGGCACACGAGATGCAGAACCCAATGTCATAGGTCCTTTCTACAACCTTGAAGGCCTCATCACCCGCATCTTAGTTCAAGGGACTGCAGTGAATGAGCCTGCAGCTGACGCTGAATCAGAAGAAGCTCCTGCAGCGCCGAAGACAAAGAAGATGAAGAAGCCTAAAGCTTCAAAGCCTGCCCCCTCACCAAAAATCTCAAGGGCGAAGCCACTGGCAACTGCACCTCCTGAAGACAGTGTGCAGTCCAAAGACTTATCTCGCATCTCCAAGCCCCAGAAAGTCAAGATGCCTCTGCCTCACACCGGACAAGAGCTAACTGCTGCTGCCATTCTGCGCAATGACGACATTGATCTGTCAAGTGATGAAGATCTAGCAAATGACGCTCTTGAGCAACTCATCAAGAGCAAAGAAGAAGCAGAAATCTTCAATGATCTGCCTCTCTTTGATGTGACCATAATCCACAACTTCATTGACGAGTGGTTTGACACGCCAAACATCAGCTTTGAAGATCTGCAGCTACCAATTGGCCTCAGTGTCGCCTTCCAAGGCGTCATTGCTTCAGAACTCGCTATTGCCCAGCGCATTGTTGAACTGAAGCAAAATATTGACTATGAAAAGGCTTAGTTCAAGAAGCATATGGCCAAGCTCAGCGTGCAGGAAGTGAAGAACTTCAAGAGTATGATGCACGAGCTCAAGGAAGCCTTTGTAAAGAAACTTGCAGAAGCTCAGGATTCGCGTGAGCGCATGAAGACTCTGGCTGACAGATGTGTGCAAGCCTACAATGAGGCTGAGAAGCGCAAGGCCCTTGGGCATCTTGGCATCGACCCTAGGATGGCCGCAAAGAAGAAGAAGAAGCCTGCTACGGCTGAACCTGACGCACCACGGCAGGAAGCAGTTCCGATTGTCTTCCCAACTAGACTGACTGGCTCGAGGCCAAAAAGCCAGTCAACTGCTTCAGAGCTCAAGAAGACAAGGACTGCTGAGGCTGAATCCAGGAAGAGGAAACATTCTGAAGCCTCTCCAACTGCCCCCTCCAAGAAGAGGAAGACCAAGAAAGATCGGGCTGCTCCCACAGAGTCCTTGATAGTTGAACCCATTTCTATGGTCTATCCTGAAGCTGAACGCCAACTGACTATCCATGAGCCTGCTTCCATAGAGGCTCATGAAGCTGAAGACTTTCCAGCAGCTGATCCCATCGCTGCTGAAGACATTGGTCAACATGACAATGTAGAAGATGGTGCAGTCCTTCCTCAGAACAGCGAACTCATCAGCATTGGTCGTCCACTGACGCCAATTGCACATGATGCTTCATGGGCAGATCGCCCACAAGAGGAAGAAGACTATGAGGCCCAGCCCACTCCAACTCCACATGCATCGCCCGCATTGCGCAGGCTTTGCAAAGGTCCAAGGCCTCAAGTCTCTGCTGAAGACAATCCGGCTGCATCAGCCGCGGAAGAAGAAGTCCCACAAGTTCTCACTCCCCTGTCCCACCAAGAAGCAGTTCTCAAGGAGAACGTGCTTGTGACCGACCCTCCAGCTCGTCAAGTGGAGGATGAAAATCTTGCGGCTGCCACAACCACCAATGAAGCTAATGTGGAGCCCTCCCCAACGGAAGAAGAAGACAACAAAGCCACTGATCCCGTCACTTCTGTTCCTAAGTCTGCTGTCGGTCCCCAGTTCGACTATCATGTTGAGCACAGGCCTCTGGTACAGAAGCCAATCCCAAGATTGCCAAGGTTCCCAGGTCCTGCATCAACACCTGGCTCCTTCAATATCAATGGCTTCAGGGCAGACAACACATTCTTCGAGAGCTCCAGGAACCCCTACTCAAGGGAAAGGATATCATCTGATCGGTTCTGGAGCTATCCTCAGCGAAGCAATTACTCATGCATTCTTTACAACCAAGGTCGCATCTTCCCACACAAGCGCCTTGACATTGAAGCCATAGCTGGTCTGCCTTGTCTGGAAGAAGCTTTGGATTGCTTCAAGGAAGTTGGACTGCTACCGTTCGTTACTGACCAAGAGCATTGGAATGAAGAGCTGTTGCTCCAATTCTATGCCACACTTCACATCCGCGGGTACAGCAGAGATCCGAAGACTTGGGTCCTGGAGTGGATGACCGGAAATGTTCATCACGAAGCCAATGCATTTGACATCATTGAGCTCACTGGTTTGCCCACTCCTGGCGATCTCTACGAGCATGGCTGTCAGCTGCATAGTGAAGCTATTGAGAGCATCTTTAAGAGGCCGGAACCTGATATGAGTCAGATGCTCAGCATGATGAAGCCATTGCCCCAAGATGCTGCTTATCCATCAGAGTTCTTCGTTGAAGACCTTGAGTATTTGCCAAGAACCATCTATCACATCATCAGGCGAACTCTCTGGCCCATCAAAGGGCACTCTCCAAATGCCAAGCTTGAGGGTGCAATGAAGACTTTGGTCTTCTATATTTTTCATGGAAAATGCTTCAATGCACAGGACTTATTCATCCGTCAACTTGCTGCATCAGGCTCTGATCTGTTTGACTTGAAGTTCTATGCCCCATGGGTAATGCGGCTAATTAAACTTCACTCCGATGTCTCATATCAGCCATCTACTCGCAATCATAGGATTTTTCTGCCTGATGTGGATATCTCTACTGAAGCCATCTATCCTGAGCCTACAAAGGAACCTCTAAGTCTTCAGAATGCAGAGTATCAGAGTTTCTCACAGAACATTGAAGGAGTTGAAGCAGTCACTCGGGTGTATCCTTTGGCTGGCACTACACGTGCACCACACCCTGCGTCTACTGAAGCCACTAATAATACAACTGCTCCAAGACCCAAGAAGCGCACTCGTGTTCTCAACGATCGAGAGCTTCTTGTGGCTCTTCATCAGAAACAGGATAGGCATCATGACTGGCTTAAGCGTCAGATGAAAAGTCTCTTGGTGGAGGTTAATCGCATTCACAATCTTGCCACCAAGAATGCTTTCGTTGCCCATGAAACCTGTCGCCGCACATGGAAAGGGCTAACGATGATGTGTTCTGAAGATGATCTCCAAGAGGATGGCTTCACTAAGCGATTCAAGTTTGACTCCACACCTCCTCGAAGAGCTGTGCTGCTAGGAACTCCATCCCTTGAAGACTCTGAGTTCTCTTCATCTGCTGCAACAGTGACTGCCAGAGTTATCGAGGATGAAGATGATGCTACTTCACCACCACCTCCTTCAGCACGCGTCAACTCTGCTCCAAGATCTTCAGCACCGCCAAACACCACCAACAACCCTGCTACTTCACCTACTCCGCATGGGAACGAGTAGATGCTCTATGTCTTCAAACCTTTTTGGTCCTTACTGACAAAAGGGGGAGAAGCATATGAGGTTGATAGTCTTCAAGCGGGTCCATATGGGCGGGTGCTTTATATTTTGCTCCGTGCTTACAACTCTCGTTTTGCTACATTTGGTTCTTTGAGTTGTAACACTTAAACTCGATGGTCGTCTGCTACTTATCTGCCACTTTGTTTTGCGATGATAAATTCCGCATGTGCGACGATAAATTCCGCACTTAGATCATTCTGCAGACATCCATTTTCCATTATGCATTGTCATTATCTTCATATACTTTCACATGCATAGTGGATTGTCATCATAAGTTGAAGTGGATCTCCACAAGTACAATCTGCCATGTGCATTTGCATTCCAAAAGCAAATTACTTATATGCACATCTTCAGGGGGAGCCCTTGCAACTTATGAAGACAATTCCTTATCCTTTACAATTTCACAGATTATATTCCCCGTTGAAAACTTCAACTAGTTTGTCATCAATCACCAAAAAGGGGGAGATTGTAAGTGCATCTAGTGCCACCCCTAGTTGGTTTTGGAGTATTGACGACAAACCTAGTTGAGGGACTAATGTGTTTATGAGAATTGCAGGATAACACAGGTAGAAGTCCCTCATTGATTTGGTTTTCCTACCAGAGATGACCCCTAAAAATGTATGAAGACATTGAAGTCAAAGGTGGTATATGAAGATATTCACATTGAAGACTATGACAAGAGAAGACACCACATGAAGCCTATGGAGCTCGAAGACTTAGATCTTTCGTAGTTCTTTTTCTTTTGTGTTGAGTCATAGGAACCACCATACTGTTAAGTGGGGTCCAAGAGAACCAGTCAGAATGACTGAAGTGATGCCTAACCAAAAACCTATGTCTTCAAGTGAAGACTATGAGAGCGAATCTTGTCCAGAGTCGGACAAGTCAGCTTTGCTTGTAGCCCAAGTAAAGTTGCCCTGTGAGTTTGAAATCTGACCATTGGAACACGTGTCAGTTCCTTAGTGACCCAAGGTCATTTCGGACAAATCAGGTCGGGTTGCCAAGTGGCTATAAATAGCCCACCCCCACAACCATAAACGGTTGGCTGCTCAGATTAAGAGTACGGCTTTTGTCGTTTGAGAGCAACCCACCTCGAAGCCTTTGAGAGAGAATTCCTTGCGAGGATAAAGCCCTAACCACCCGGAGCCAAAGAGAATTGGGCATCACTTAAGTCTTCTTGTCTGTGTGATCTGAAGACTTATTACACTTGAGGACTGTGCATCCTCCAGCCGGTTAGGCATCGCGTTCTGAGCATCCAAGAGACATTGTGGATTGCCGGTGAACGAAGTCTGTGAAGGTTTGGGAGGCTACCTTGAAGACTTACCAGAGTGATTGGGCGAGGTCTGTGTGACCTTAGCTCAAGGGGAATATGGTGAGGACTGGGTGTCCTGAGCTGCGTGTTCAGGACTGGTGTCCGGGACTGTGTGTCCTAAGGTTTAAATACCTAGCCGCCCCAACCAGACATACAGTTGTCACAGCAACTGGAACTGGTCCAACAAATCATTGTCTTCAACGAGTCACTGGTTTCATCTTCCCTTCCCTTTACTTACTGTTGCTCCTTGTGAAGTCATTGTATGTTTGCACTATCTTTTGTCTTCACTGAGTGACTGCATGTTCTGTATGGCTTCATAATATCTTCCTACCTGATCCTTACTACATTGCTGCTATTAAGTCATTGTGCTTTCACTTTATTGATTACTTGACTATGGCATGCCTAGTGTAGTCTACCTTCTGCTGCATGGTAATAGGTCTATTTCTATCGTTTGTCTTCATAACTTCCATGTTTTGAAGACTTTCATAAAAATCGCCTATTCACCCCCCCCCCTCTAGTCGATATAACACACTTTTAGACATTCGATGTAATAAGTGTGTGATTTCTACTCTGTTATAAATCCTTCGAGTACTGTGTGTGTCAGCATTACCGATCCAGGGATGACACTAAAGCACAGAGACTTGACCGTTTGAGGTCGGGTCGCTACAGAAGGTTAAAACAACACTAACTTGACGAACTATCTTTGTGGTTTTGATGTGTAGGTAAGAACGGTTCTTGCTCTGCCCATAGCACCCACGTAAAACTTGCAACAACAAAGTAGAGGATGTCTAACATGTTTTTGCAGGGCATAATGTGATGTGATATGGTCAAGACATGATGCTATATTTTATTGTATGAGATGATCATGTTTTGTAACTGAGTTATCGGCAACTGGCAGGAGCCATATGGTTGTCGCTTTATTGTATGCAATGCAATCGCCTTGTAATGCTTTACTTTATCACTAAGCGGTAGCGATAGTTGTAGAAGCATAAGTTGGCGAGACAACAACGATGCTACGATGGAGATCAAGGTGTCGCGTCGGTGACGATGGTGATCATGACGGTGCTTCGGAGATGGAGATCACAAGCACAAGATGATGATGGCCATATCATTTCACTTATATTGATTGCATGTGATGTTTATCTTTTATGCATCTTATCTTGCTTTGTTTGACGGTAGCATTATAAGATGATCTCTCACTAAATTTCAAGATAAAAGTGTTCTCCCTGAGTATGCACCATTGCGAAAGTTCTTCGTGCTGAGACACCACATGATGATCGGGTGTGATAGGCTCTACGTTCAAATACAACGGGTGCAAAACAGTTGCACACACAGAATACTCAGGTTAAACTTGACGAGCCTAGCATATGCAGATATGGCGTCAGAACACTGAGACCAAAAGGTCAAGCGTGAATCATATAGTAGATATGATCAACATAGTGATGTTCACCATTGAAAACTAATCCATCTCACGTGATGATCAGACATGGTTTAGTTGATATGGATCACGTGATCACTTAGATGATTAGAGGGATGTCTATCTAAGTTGGAGTTATTAAGTAATATGATTAATTGAACTTTAATTTATCATGAACTTAGTCCTGGTAGTATTAGCATATCTATGTTGTAGATCAATAGCTAGTGTTTAGCTCCTCTGTTTTATTTTTGATATGTTCCTAGAGAAAAACTAAGTTGAAAGTTGTTAGTAGCAATGATGCGGATTGGATCCATGATCTGAGGATTATCCTCATTGCTGCACAGAAGAATTATGTCCTTGATGCACCGCTAGGTGACAGACCTATTGCAGGAGCAGATGCAGACATTATGAACATTTGGCTAGCTCAATATGATGACTACTTGATAGTTTAGTGCACCATGCTTAACAGCTTAGAATCGAGACTTCAAAGACTTTTTGAACGTCATGGATCATATGAGATGTTCCAGGAGTTGAAGTTAATATTTCAAGCAAATACCCGAGTTGAGAGATATGAAGTCTCCAACAAGTTCTATAGCTAAAAGATGGAGGAGAATAGATCAAGCAGTGAGCATGTGCTCAGATTGTCTGGGTATTACAATCGTTTGAATCAAGTGGGAGTTAATCTTCCAGATAAAATAGTGATTGACAGAATTCTCTAGTCACCATCACCAATTTAGTAGAACTTCGTGATGAACTATAGTATGCAAGGGATGATGAAAACGATTCCCGAGCTTTTCATGATGATGAAATCGATGAAGGTAGAAATCAAGAAAGAGCATCAAGTGTTGATGATTAACAAGACCACTAGTTTCAAGAAAAGGGCAAAGGGAAAGAAAGGGAACTTCAAGAAGAACAACAAGCAAGTTGCTGCTCAAGTGAAGAAGCCCAAGTCTGGACCTAAGCATGAGACTAAGTGCTTCTACTGCAAAGGGACTGGTCACTGGAAGCGGAACTGCCCCAAGTATTTGGCGGATAAGAAGGATGGCAAAGTTAACAAATGCTATATTTGATATACATGTTATTGATGTGTACTTTACTAGTGTTTATAGCAACCCCTCAGCATTTGATACTGGTTCAGTTGCTAAGAGTAGTAACTCAAAACAGGAGTTGCAGAATGAACAGAGACTAGTTAAGGGTGAAGTGACGATGTGTGTTGGAAGTGGTTCCAAGATTGATATGATCATCATCACACACTCCCTATACTTTCGGGATTAGTGTTAAACCTAAATAAATGTTATTTGGTGTTTGCGTTGAGCATGAATATGATTTGATCATGTTTATTGCAATACGGTTATTCATTTAAGTTAGAGAATAATTGTTGTTCTGTTTACATGAATAAAACCTTCTATGGTCATACACCCAATGAAAATGGTTCGTTGGATCTCGATCGTAGTGATACACATATTCATAATATTGAAGCCAAAAGATGCAAAGTTAATAATGATAGTGCAACTTATTTGTGGCACTGCCGTTTAGGTCATATTGGTGTAAAGCGCATGAAGAAACTCCATGCTGATGGGCTTTTGGAATCACTTGATTATGAATCATTTTGATGCTTGCGAACCATGCATCATGGGCAAGATGACTAAGACTCCATTCTCCGGAACAATGGAGCGAGCCACTGACTTATTGGAAATAATACATACTGATGTATGCGGTCCAATGAGTGTTGATACTCACGGTGGGTATCATTGTTGTCTGACCTTCACAGATGATTTGAGCATATATGTGTATATCTACTTGATGAAACATAAGTCTGAAACATTTGAAAAGTTCATATAATTTCAGAGTGAAGTGGAAAATCATCGTAACAAGAAAATAAAGTTTCTACGATCTAATCATGGAGGATAATATTTGAGTTATGAGTTTGGTCTTCATTTGAAACAATGTGAAATAGTTTCGCAACTCATGCCACCTAGAACACCACAGCGTAATGGTGTGTACGAACATCATAACTGTACTTTATTTGATATAGTGCGATCTATGATGTCTCTTACCGATTTACCACTATCGTTTTGGGGTTATGCATTAGAGACAGCTGCATTCACATTAAAAAGGGCACCATCTAAATCCATTGAGACGACACCGTATGAACTGTGGTTTAGCAAGAAACCTAAGCTATCGTTTCTTAAAGTTTGGGGTTTCGATGCTTATGTGAAAAAGTTTCATCTTGATAAGCTCAAACCCAAGTCGAAGAAGTGCGTCTTCATAGGATACCCAAAAGTAACTGTTGGGTACACCTTCTATCACAGATCTGAAGACAAGATATTTGTTGCTGAGAATGGATCCTTTCTAGAGAAGGAGTTTCTCTTGAAATAAGTGAGTGGGAGGAAAGTAGAACTTGATGAGGTAACTATACCTGCTCCCTTATTGGAAAGTAGTTCATCACAGAAATCTGTTTCTGTGACTCCTACACCAATTAGTGAGGAAGCTAATGATGATGATCATGTAACTTCAGATCAAGTTACTACTGAACCTCGTAGGTTAACCAGAGTGAGATCCGCACTAGAGTGGTACGGTAATCCTGTTCTGGAGGTCATGTTAATTGACCATAACGAACCTACGAACTATGAGGAAGCAACGATGAGCCCAGATTCCGCGAAATGGCTTGAGGCCATGAAATCTGAGATGGGATCTATGTATGAGAACAAAGTATGGACTTTGATTGACTTGCCCAATGATCGGTGAGTCATTAAGAATAAATGGATCTTCAAGAGGAAGACGGAAGCTATAGTAGTGTTACTATCTACAAAGATCGAATTATCGCAAAAATGTTTTTGACAAGTTCAAGGTGTTGACCATGATGAGAATTTCTCACTCGTATCGATGCTTAAAAGTCTGTCCGAATCATGTTAGCAGTTGCCGCATTTTATGAAATTTGGCAAATGGATATCAAAACTACATTCCTTAATGGATTTATTAAAGAAGAGTTGTATATGATGCAACCAGAAGGTTTTGTCAATCCTAAAGATGCTAACAAAGTGAGCAAGCTCCAGCGATCCATCTATGGACTGGTGCAAGCATCTCGGAGTTGGAATATATACTTTGATGAGTTGATCAAAGCATATAATTTTATAAAGACTTGTGGTGAAGCCTGTATTTACAAGAAAGTGAGTGGGAGCACTACAGCATTTCTGATAAATATATGTGAATGACATATTGTTGATCGGAAATAATATAGAATTTTCTAGAAAGCATAAAGGAGTATTTGAAAGGAGTTTTTTCAATAAATACCTCGGTGAAGCTACTTACATATTGAGCATCAAGATCTATAGAGATAGATCAAGACGCTTGATAAGTTTTTTCAATGAGTGCATACCTTGACAAGATTTTGAAGTAATTCAAAATGGAACAGTCAAAGAAAGAGTTCTTACCTATGTTACAAGGTGTGAAATTGAGTAAGACTCAAAGTCCGACCACAACAGAAGATAGAAAGAGAATGAAAGTCATTCCCTATGCCTCAGCCATAGTTTCTATAAAGTATGCCATGTTGTGTACCAGATCTATTATGTACCCTACACTGAGTTTAGCAAGGGAGTACAATAGTGATCTAGGAGTAGATCACTGGACAACGGTCAAAAATATCCTTAGTGAAATAAGGATATGTTTCTCGATTATGGAGGTGACAAAAGGTTCGTCATAAAAGGTTACGTCGATGCAAATTTTGACGCTGATCCAGATGACTCTAAAGTCTTAATCTAGATACATTTTGAAAGTGGGAGCAATTAGCTAGAGTAGCTCCATGCAGAGCATTGTTGACATAGAAATTTGCAAAATACATACGGATCTGAATGTGGCAGACCCGTAGACTAAACTTCTCTCACAAGCAAAACATGATCACACCTTAGTACTCTTTGGATGTTAATCACATAGCGATGTGAACTAGATTATTGACTCTAGTAAACCCTTTGGGTGTTGGTCACATGACGATGTGAACTATGGGTGTTAATCACATGGTGATGTGAACTATTGGTATTAAATCACATGGCGATGTGAACTAGATTATTGACTCTAGTGCAAGTGGGAGACTGAAGGAAATATGCCCTAGAGGCAATAATAAAGTTATTATTTATTTCCTTATATCATTATAAATGTTTATTATTCATGCTAGAATTGTATTAACCGGAAACATGATACATGTGTGAATACATAGACAAACATAGTGTCACTAGTATGCATCTACTTGACTAGCTCGTTGATCAAAGATGGTTATATTTCCTAACCATAGACATGAGTTGTCATTTGATTAACGGGATCACATCATTAGGAGAATGATGTGATTTACTTGACCCATTCCGTTAGCTTAGCACTTGATCATTTAGTTTGTTGCTATTGCTTTCTTCATGACTTATACATGTTCCCATGAACATGAGATTATGCAACTCCCGTTTACCGGAGGAACACTTTGTGTGCTACCAAACATCACAACGTAACTGGGTGATTATAAAGGTGCTCTACAGGTGTCTCTGAAGGTATTTGTTGAGTTGGCGTATTTCGAGATTAGGATTTGTCACTCTGATTGTCGGAGAGGTATCTCTGGGCCCACTCGGTAATGCACATCACTATAAGCCTTGCAAGCATTGTAACTAATAAGTTAGTTGCAGGATGATGTATTACGGAACGAGTAAAGAGACTTGCCGGTAACGAGATTGAACTAGGTATTGAGATACCGATGATCGAATCTCGGGCAAGCAACATACCGGTGACAAAGGGAACAACGTATATTGTTATGCGGTTCGACCGATAAAGATCTGCGTAGAATATGTAGGAGCCAATATGGGCACCTAGGTTCCGCTATTGGTTATTGACTAGAGAAGTGTCTCAGTCATGTCTACATAGTTCTCGAACCCGTAGGGTCCGCATGCTTAACGTTCGTTGACGATATAGTATTTATGAGTTATGTATGTTGGTAACTGAATGTTGTTCGGAGTTCCGAATAAGATCACGGACATGACAAGGAACTCCGGAATGGTCCGAAGATAAAGTTTAATATATGGGATAATAGTGTTTGGTCTCTGGAAGGGTTCCGGAATTCACCGGAAGGGGTTCTGGATGTTTCCCGAAATGTTTGGGTACGAGAACACTTTATTTGGGCCAAAAGGGAAAGCCCACAAGGTTTTTGGAAAGCGCAAAAGGAAGTTTTGCAGAGTCCAGGGGCCAGACACCAGGGTCCCTGGCGTCTGGGGCCAGACGCCGGGAACCCTGGCGTCTGGCCCTGGAGTCCGAGAAGGACTCTTGCCTTTCGGGTGAAACCGACTTTGTGGAGGCTTTTACTCCAAGTTTCGACCCCAAGACTCAAAATATAAATAGAGGGGTAGGGCTAGCACCCAAGACACATCAAGAAACACCAAGCCGTGTGCCGGCAACCCCGTCCCCTCTAGTTTATCCTTCGTCATAGTTTTCATAGTGCTTAGGTGAAGCCCTGCGGAGATTGTTCTTCACCAACACCGTCACCACACCGTCGTGCTGCCAGAACTCATCTACTACTTCGCCTCTCTTGCTGGATCGAGAAGGCGAGGACGTCATCGAGTTGAACGTGTGCTGAACGTGAAGGTGCCGTATGTTCGGTACTTGATCGGGACGGATCGTGAAGGTGTACGACTACATCAACCGCGTCGATAAACGCTTCTGCTTACGGTCTACGAGGGTACATAGACAACACTCTCCCCTCTCATTGCTATGCATCACCATGATCCTTGCGTGTGCATAGGATTTTTAAAAAAAATTACTACGTTCCCCAACACTATCTTGGACATCTTTTATGATTGTGAGCACTCATTAAAATATGACATGCTAAAGAGTTGACGTTGAACAAGGAAGACAACATAATGGGTTATGTTTTCTTACATCTGAGATAAATTATATTGTCATGGATCATCCAACATGTTGAGCTCGCCTTTCCATCTCATGCTAGCCAATTTCTTTGCACCAAGTAGAGATACTACTTGTGCTTCCAAACATCCCTAAACCCAGTTTTGCCATGAGAGTCAACCATATCTACCTATGGATTGAGTAAGATCCTTCAAGTAAGTTTTCATCGGTGCAAGCAATAAAAATTGCTCTGTAAATATGTATGACTTATTAATGTGGAGAAAATAAGCTTTATACGATCTTGTGATGTGGAAGAAATAAAAGCGACAGACTGCATAATAAAGGTCCATATCACAAGTGGCAATATAAAGTGACGTTCTTTTGCATTAAGATTTCGTGCATCCAACCATAAAAGCGCATGACAACCTCTGCTTCCCTCTGCGAAGGGCCTATCTTTTATTCTTGTCTTATACTTCATGCAAAGAGTCATGGTGATTTTCACCCTTCCTTTTTACATTTTATCCTTTGGCAAGCACAATGTGTTGGAAACATCCTGATATATATAGCTAATTGGATGTGAGTTTTCATGAACTATTATTGTTGACATTACCCTTGAGGTAAAATGTTGGGAGGCAAAACTATAAGCCCCTATCTTTCTCTGTGTCCGATTAAAAATGCATACCCATAAATATTGCGTGAGTGTTAGCAATTGTGAAAGACTAAATGATAGTTGAGTATGTGGACTTGCTGAAAAGCTCTTATATTGACTCTTTCCTATGTTATGACAAATTGCGATTGCCTCAATGACTGAGATTAGAGTTTGTTGGTTCTCAATAAAGTTTATGATTCATACTTGAAATTGTGATTGAATTGTTACTTTAGCATAAGAGATCATATCACAATATATGTGTGTGTGTGTGTGTGTGTGTGTGTGTGTTGCTGTTCTAAGAATGATCATGATGCCCTCATGTCCGTATTTTATCCTTATCGACACCTCTATCTCTAAACATGTGGACATATTTTTCGATTTTGGCTTTCGCTTGAGGACAAGCAAGGTCTAAGCTTGGGGGAGTTGATACGTCCATTTTGCATCATGCCTTTATATCAATATTTATTGCATTATGGGCTGTTATTACACATTATGTCACAATACTTATGCCTATTCTCTCTTATTTTACAAGGTTTATATGAAGAGGGAGAATGCCGGCAGCTGAGATTCTGGGCTGGAAAAGGAGCAAATATTAGAGACCTATTCTGCACAGCTCCAAAAGTCCTGAAACTTCACGAAAGTTATTTCCAGAATATATAAAAAATATTGAGCACAGAAAGTTCCAGAGGGGGGGCACACCCTGGCCACGAGGGTGGGGGCATGCCCTACCCCCCTGGGCGCGCCCCCTGCCTCATGGGCCCCCTGGTGGCCCTCCGATGCCCATCTTCTGCTATATGAGGTCTTTCGTTGAGGAAAAAATGATAAGCAAGCTTTCGGGATGAAACTCCGCCACCACGAGGCGGAACCTTGGCGGACCCAATCTAGGGCTCCGGCGAAGCTGTTCTGCTGGGGAAACATCCCTCCGGGAGGGGGAAATCATCACCATCGTCATCACCAACGACCCTCTCATTGGGAGGGGGTCAATCTCCATCAACATCTTCACCAACACCATCTCATATCAAACCCTAGTTCATCTCTTGTATCCAATCTTTGTATCCAAACCTCATATTGGTACCTGTGGGTTGCTAGTAGTGTTGATTACTCCTTGTAGTTGATGCTAGTTGGTTTACTTGGTGGAAGATCATATGTTTAGATCCATTATGCATATTAATACCCCTTTGATTATGAACATGAATATGCTTTGTGAGTAGTTAAGTTTGTTCCTAAGGACATGGGAGAAGTCTTGTTATTAGTAGTCATGTGAATTTGGTATTCGTTCGATATTTTGATGAGATGTATGTTGTCATCCCTCTAGTGGTGTCATGTGAACGTCGACTACATGACACTTCACCATTGTTTGGGCCTAGAGGGAGGCATTGGGAAGTAATAAGTAGATGATGTGTTGCTAGAGTGACAGAAGCTTAAACCCTAGTTTATGCGTTGCTTCGTAAGGGGCTGATTTGGATCCATATGTTTCATGCTATGGTTAGGTTTACCTTAATACTTCTGTTGTAGTTGCGGATGCTTGTGATGGGGGTTAATCATAAGTGAGATGCTTGTCCAAGTAAGTACAGCACCCAAGCATCGGTCCACCCACATATCATATTATCAAAGTACCGAACGCGAATCATATGAACGTGATGAAAACTAGCTTGACGATAATTCCCATGTGTCCTCGGGAGCGCTTTCCTTCATATAAGAGTTTGTCCAGGCTTGTCCTTTGCTACAAAAAGGATTGGGCCATCTTGATGCACCTTATTTACTTTTATTACTTGCTACTCGTTACAAATTACCTTATCACAAAACTATCTGTTACCGATAATTTCAGTGTTTGCAGAGAATACCTTACTGAAAACTGCTTATCATTTCCTTCCGCTCCTCGTTGGGTTCGACACTCTTACTTATCGAAAAGCTACGATAGACCCCCTACACTTGTGGGTCATCAATGAATGCTAGAGAATTGGTAATATTAGTAGACGCCATGAAATGCCTATGAATTATTCGCTTGTTATTGAACCATTTGATGTTTGGGGATTTGATTATATGGGACTTTTTCCTTCCTCTAATGGATATACACATATTGTAGTTGTTTTTTGATTATGTTACTAAGTGGGTAGAAGCCATTCCAACTAGTAGTGTTGATCACAACACTTATATTAAAATGATTAAAGAAGTTATTTTTCTGAGGTTTGGAGTCCCTAGATATTTAATGACTAATGGTGGTTCACATTTTATTCATGGTGCTTTTCGTAAAATGCTTGCTAAATATGATTTTAACCATAGAATTGCATCTCCATATCATCCTCATTCCAGTGGTCAAGTAGAACTGAGCAATAGAGAGATTAAATTAATTTTGCAAAAGATTGTTAATAGATCTAGAAAGAATTGGTCTAAGAAACTTGATGATGCTTTGTGGGCTTATAGAACTGCTTATAAGAATCCTATGGGTATGTCTCCATATAAAATGGTTTACGGAAAAGCATGTCACTTACCTCTTGAACTAGAACATAAGGCATATTGGGCTATTAAATAGCTCAATTATGATTTCAAACTTACCGGTGAGAAGAGGCTGTTTGACTTTAGCTCACTTGATGAATGGAGAACCCAAGCCTATGAAAATGCCAAGTTGTTTAAAGAAAAAGTTAAAAGATGGCATGACAAAAGGATACAAAAGCGTGAGTTTAATGTAGGTGATCATGTTTTGCTATACAACTCTCGTTTAAGATTTTTTGCAAGAAAACTTCTCTCTAAATGGGAAGGCCCTTATATTATCGAGGAGGTCTACCGTTCCGGTGCCATAAAAATCAACAACACCGAAGGCACAAATTCGAAGGTGGTAAACGGTCATAGGATCAAACATTATATCTTAGGTACTCCCATAAATGTTGAGTCCAATATAATCAATACCGTAACACCAGAGGAGTACATAAGGGACACTTTCCAGAATGTTTCAGACTCCGAAAAGGAATAGGTATGTGGTATGGTAAGTAAACCGACTCCAAAACATTTCCAGTAGCAATTTTTCTCTGTTTTGAAATATTTAAAAAATTAGAAAAATTAAAAGTAGTCCGAAAGATACATGAGGCCACTACAAGGGTGGAGGGCGCGCCCTACCCCCCTGGGCGCGCCCCCCGTCCTTGTGGCCTGATACGTCTCCAACGTATCTATAATTTTTGATTGTTCCATGCTATTATATTATCTATCTTGGATGTTTTATATGCATTTATATGCTATTTTGTATGATTTTTGGGACTAACCTATTAACCTAGAGCCCAGTGCCAGTTTCTGTTTTTCCCCTTGTTTTTGAGTTTCGCAGAAAAGGAATATCAAATGGAGTCCAATCGAGCTGAAACTTTACGACAAATTTTTATGGACCAAAAGAAGCCCACGGAGCACCGAAGATGCACTAGAGGAGACCCAAGGCCA
>NC_041382.1:569983578-570000847 GCF_002162155.2 Triticum dicoccoides
TCGTGGCTCCCCTTGACTTGTCCCTGACGCCAAAATTCTTATAAATAGGGAAAACCCCGAAAATAAACCTAGATCGGAAGTTCCACCGCCGCAAGCCTCTATAGCCACCAATAGCCAATTGTGGCCCTGTTCCGGCACCCTGTCGGAGGGGGAATCATCATCGGTGGCCATCTTCATCATCCCGGCGCTCTCCATGATGAGGAAGTAGTTCACCCTCGAGGTTGAGGGTATGTACCAATAGCTATGTGTTTGATCTCTCTCTCTCTCTCTCGTGTTCTTGATTTGGCATGATCTTGGTGTACCGCGAGCTTTGCTATTATAGTTGGATCTTATGATGTTTCTCCCCTCTACCTTCTTGTAATGAATTGAGTTTTCCCTTTGAAGTTATCTTATCGGATTGAGTCTTTAAGGATTTGAGAACACTTAATATATGTCTTGCATGTGCTTATCTGTGGTGACAATGGGATATTCACGTGTTCTACTTGATGTATGTTTTGGTGATCAACTTGCGGGTTTTGTGACCTTGTGAACTTATGCATAGGGGTTGGAACACGTTTTCGTCTTGACTCTCCGGTAGAAACTTTGAGGCACTCTTTGAAGTTCTTTGTGTTGGTTTGAATAGATGAATCTGAGATTGTGTGATACATATCGTATAACCAAACCCACGGATACTTGTGGTGACATTAGAGTATCAAGGTGACATTAGGGTTTTGGTTGATGTGTGTCTTAAGGTGTTATTTTAGTATGAACTCTAGGGCTGTTTGTGACACTTATAGGAATAGCCCAATAGATCGATCAGAAAGAATAACTTTGAGGTGGTTCCGTACCCTACAATAATCTCTTCGTTTGTTCTCCGCTATTAGTGACTTTGGAGTGACTCTTTGTTGCACGTTGAGGGATTCTTATATGATCTAATTATGTTATCATTATTGAGAGAACTTGGACTAGTGAAGGTATGAACCCTAGTCCTTGTTTCTAAGCATTGAAATACCCTTTTTGCTCACTTTTGTTACTAGTTACCTTGCTGATTTTATATTTTCAGATTACAAAAACTTATATCTACCATCCATATTGCACTTGTATCACCATCTCTTCGCCAAACTAGTGCACCTATACAATTTATCATTGTATTGGGTGTGTTGGGGACACAAGAGACTCTTTGTTATTTGGTTGCAGGATTGTTTGAGAGAGACCATCTTCATCCTACGCCTCCCACGGATTGATAAACCTTGGGTCATCCACTTGAGGGAAATTTGCTACTGTCCTACAAGACTCTGCGCTTGGAGGCCCAACATGAGTCTACAAGAAGAAGGTTGCATAGTAGACATCATGGCCACCTCGTGTGCCCTCCGGACTCCGTTTTCTTGCATGTTACTTCTTATAGTCGGTGAAAATTCAGTATATAAGCTCCGAAGGTTTTAACCACCATACCACGACAATATCTCTTGTTTTTGTTTCAAGCTGTTTTTTTGACAGATCTAGATCACCGTGACGTCTCCCCAAGTGCCCCCAAGGACAAGTTTTTCGAGAAGGTCATCAACCCCTACCTAGCGGAGGTGCTGCGACACCCTCAAGCCATTGAGATGCATGAGGGGGTGCTGCACATCCACGATGTTGAGTGGTCGAACAAGACCAGAAGCGTGGAGACGAGACTCGAAGCAATGGTGCAGCAAGTTTTCAATTGCCAAGGGATGGTGGAACGTGGAGTCAACACAAATCACATGATGATCGCGGAGTTCACCAGCAATCACAAGCTGGATGCCAAGAGCATTGAGGAGGCCATCTTCAAGCTTCATGAGAAAATCAAGCATCTCCAAGCCCAGATCTATGACCTGTTACCAAAACTATGAGTATGAATACATATTTAAGAGGATGAGTTTGGCTGCAGATTTGAGGATCCCGGAGACTCGTTCATCTTTCTATGATGGTGAACATATGCCTTAGAAGATGGATTACAAGCCTACTTCATCAACAACTCCATCATCACCACCTCCAAAGAAAGAGACATAAATACATGGGTATGGGCACTCCCCTTGGCAACTGCCAAGCTTGGGGGAGGTGCCCCGGTATCGTATCACCATCACACCTCTATCTTTATCGTTTTTCTTAGTTCGATCCTTTTGATTATATCTTGATTTAGTAGAATAAAGTTTTAGTATGATCCAGCTTTGAGTTTTTTTTCGATCCCTATCTATGTAATCGAGTCCGTGAGTTATATATAATAAAGAGTAGTTTTTAGTTCAGGGCTTTTGTCTGCTTGCTATGATCTTGAGAGAATAAAATAAAAGAAAATAATAAAAAGAAATAAAAATATCATATATTGATCTTATGGAGAGTAATGACTTCACATATAAAGAGTATGGTGAATAAAAATTGTTGAGAGTTGACAAACATAGTTTTGGTCATTGTTGCAATTAATGGGAAGTAATAAAGAAAGTGAGGCTTCACATATAAATATACTATCTTGGACATCTTTTGTCATTGTAAGCACTCATTAAAATATGACATGCTAAAAAGTTGATGGTGGACAAGGAAGACAACATAATTGGTTATGTTTTCTTATATCCAAATAGAAGTTATATTGTCATGGATCATCCAACATGTTGAGCTTGCCTTTCTCTCTCATGCTAGCCGAATTCTTTACACCAAGTAGAGATACTACTTGTGCATCCAAACAAACCAGTTTTTGCCATGAGAGTCCACCATACCTACCTTGAGTAAGATCCTTCAAGTAAGTTGTCATTGGTGCAAGCAATAAATATTTCTCTCTAATATGTATGATCTATTAGTGTGAAGAAAATAAGCTTTATACGAACTTGTGATACGGAAGAAATAAAAGCGACTGATTGCATAATAAAGGTCTTTATCACAAGCGGCAATATAAAGTGACGTTCTTTTGCATTAAGATTTTGTGCATCCAACCATAAAAGCGCATGACAACCTCTACTTCCCTCTATGAAGGGCCTGTCTTTTTCTTTTATCTCCTACCCGTATACAAGAGTCATGGTGATCATCACCTTTCCTTTTTACACCTTTTCCTTTGGCAAGCACCATGTGTTGGAGAGATCTGGATATATATATATATATATATCCACTCGGATGCAGGTTTTCATAAGGTATTATTGTTGACATTATCCTTGAGGTAAAAGGTTGGGAGGGAAACTATAAGCCCCTATCTTTCTCTGTGTCCGATTGAAACTTTGTACCCATAAGTATCACATGAGTGTTAGAAATGGTGAAAGATTAAATGATGGTTGAGTATGTGGACTTGCTGAAAAGCTCTTATATTGACTCTTTTCGATGTTATGATAAATTGCAAATGCCTCAATGCTCTGAGATCATAGTTTGTTAGTTTTCAGTGAAGTTTCTAATTCATTACCTTGTGAATGAATTGTTACTTTAGCATAAGAAATTATATGACAATATAAGTTGATGTCCTAAAGATGATCACGATGCCTTCATGTCCATATTTTATTTTATCGACACCTCTATCTCTAAACATGTGGACATATTTTTCGTTATCGGTTTTCGCTTGAGGACAAGCGAGGTCTAAGCTTGGGGGAGTTGATACGTCCATTTTGCATCATGCTTTTATATCAATATTTATTGCATTATGGGCTGTTATTACACAATATATCACAATACTTATGCCTTTTCTCTCTTATTTTATAAGGTTTACATGAAGAGGGATAATGCCGGCAGCTGGGATTCTGGACTAGAAAGGAGCAAATATTAGAGACCTATTCTGCACAACTCCAAAAGTCCTGTAACTTCACGGGGAATATTTTTGGAATATATAAAAAAATATTGGGTGAAGAAAGCACCAGAGGGGGGCCACCAGCCAACCAGAAGGGTGGAGGGCACGCCCTACCCCCTGGGCGCGCCCCCCATCCTTGTGGGTCCCATAGCAGGCCTCCGACGCCCATCTTCTGCTATATGGTGTGTTTTGACCTGGAAAAAATCAGAAGGAAGCTTTCGGGATGAAGCATCGCCGTCTCGAGGCGGAACCTAGGCAGAACCAATCTAGGGCTCCGACAGAGCTGTTCTGCCGAGGAAACATCCATCCCGGAGGGGGAAATCATCGCCATCGTCATCACCAACGATCATGTCATCGAGAGGGGGTCAATCTCCAGCAACATCTTCACTAGCATCATCTCCTCTCAAAACCCTAGCTGATCTCTTGTATCCGATCTCTGTCTCAAAACCTCAGAGTGGTACATGTGGGTTGCTAGTAGTGTTGATTACTCCTTATAGTTGATGCTAGTTGGTTTATCCTATGGAAGATTATATTTTAATATCCTTAATGATAATTAATACTCCTCTGATCGTGATCATAAATATGCTTTGTAAGTAGTTACGTTTGTTACCGAGGACATGGAAGAAGTCTTCTTATAAGTAATCATGTGTTGGTATTCGTTCGATATTGTGATGAGATGTATGTTGTCTCTCCTCTAGTGGTGTTATGTGAACGTCGACTACATGACACTTCACCATTATTTGGGCCTAGGGGAAGGCATTGGGATGTAATAAGTAGATGGTGGGTTGCTAGAGTGACAGAAGCTTAAACCCTAGTTTATGTGTTGCTTCGTGAGGGGCTGATTTGGATCCATATGTTTCATGCTATGGTTAGGTTTACCTTAATTCTTCTTTCGTAGTTGCGGATGCTTGCGAGAGGGGTTAATCATAAGTGAGAGGCTTTTCCAAGGAAGGGAAACACCCAAGCACCGGTCCACCCATATATCAAATTATCAAAGTAACGAACGCAAATCATATGAGCATGATGAAAACTAACTTGACAACAATTCCCATGTGTCCTCGGGAGCGCTTTGCTTTATATAAGAGTTCGTCCAGGCTTGTCCTTTGCTACAAAAAGGATTGGGCTACCTTGTTGCACCTTGTTTACTTTTGTTACTTGTTACCCGGTACGAATTATCTTATCACACAACTATCTGTTACCGATAATTTTAGTGCTTGCAGAGAATACCTTACTGAAAATCGCTTGTCATTTCCTTCTGCTCCTTGTTGGGTTCGACACTCTTATTTGTTGGAAGGACTACGATAGATCCCCTATACTTGTGGGTCATCATCATGCTTGCTGGAGAACGATGCGACGTTGTCGAGGAGAGGGAGCTCACCTCCAGCAGGAGCTTACCTCCCTCGATGCGCCACGCAACACGGCACTCCGCATAGTGCATGAGGTCGAAGGCGCCGTCTGGGAAGGGGAGTCGCTTCATGCCGATCACACCGAAGATGGTTGGGATCCTACGCTCAAGTGCAAACTGGATAGCAGTGGGGACGCCGGAGGACCAGGGCTACCTCATAGAGGAGCCGAGCGGGAGGCCCTAGCCGACGTGCGGGTGGCCGACGAGCTGGCAAGAGGTCCCGCCGTCCTGTGCAAGAGATCTCTCCTGACTAATGCCCTTAGCTGATTTCGAGCTCAACGTCGTACGGTTCTTCTGAGTAGCTACGCATCGGCCTCCTTCTCCTCCCTTGTCTCCCTCCCGAGCGATAGAGAGGCACAGCCGCACACGAGCTAGCGTCATTATCCCTGTGCGATCCCACGTCTGACGCGGCCCTACTTTTCCCCCATCTCCTCTTGACCTTCAGCGCTTGCGTTGCTCGCCTCTACCGCCTCTGCTGCCCAAGCTCACGCACAAGGTGCCTACCTCTCGCCTCTGTTTACCGTGGATGAATAAGAAGACAAGTCAATGTGCCTACATGGTAGTTTTTTTGTTTGCCGACTCAATCTACATGCGGGGCAGATCAATTTGTGACATCATCAAAGTCATTAGAACTTATCTTTAGTGTTTTTTGCCAGTGAAATTTTTTTGGCAGGGTGCAAAGTGCATCGATTTCTAAAGTAGTGGTTTTTCTACTAATTGCGTCGCAAATGTGAGGGTTATGTGCTTTTTGCTCGTAAACAATGAGATATAAATCAACTTGTTTTTCAACCTCCATGGTGTTCCTTTCGATAAGAATCACATTGCGTTCCATTTCGTAGGGTGTCCGGAGTTTTTCTTGAGGTTATTATGGTCTCCTTTCATTCATACTAGATGGTGACGCGCACTTTGCCGCGTCGTTTCTTGATCATGAGTTAATTTTTTGTAGCTATTTACGGTTAAAGATGAGCACTTTAACACCGAAAACGAAGAAACAAACTGAGCTGATTTGAGCATCATTATGGTTTACTTGGTCTATGGTGTTCGGATTGATGTTTCGATTGCTAGTTGTCTGTGTCTTGGTATATTGCCAGTTTTCATTCTACATAAACTAAATTGATTATCAAACCATTTACACATAATGTTGGAAATATGCCCTAGAGGCAATAATAAAAGCATTATTATTATATTTCCTTGTTCATGATAATTGTCTTTATTCATGCTATAATCGTGTTATCTGGAAATCGTAATACATGTGTGAATAACGGACACCAACATGTCCCTAGTAAGCCTCTAGTTGACTAGCTCGTTGATCAACAGATAGTCATGGTTTCCTGACTATGGACATTGGATGTCATTGATAACGAGATCACATCATTAGGAGAATGATGTGATGGACAAGACCCAATCCTAAACATAGCTTAAAGATCGTATAGTTCGTTTGCTAGAGTTTTTCCAATGTCAAAGTATCTTTTCCTTAGACCATGAGATCGTGTAACTCCCGGGTACCGTAGGAGTGCTTTGGGTATACCAAACGTCACAACGTAACTGGGTGACTATAAAGGTAGACTATGGGTATCTCCGAAAGTGTCTGTTGGGTTGACACGGATCAAGACTGGGATTTGTCACTCCGTATGACGGAGAGGTATCACTGGGCCCACTCGGTAATGCATCATCATAATGAGCTCAAAGTGACCAAGTGTCTGGTCACAGGATCATGCATTTCGGTACGAGTAAAGTGACTTGCCGGTAACGAGATTGAACGAGGTATTGGGATACCGATGATCGAATCTCGGGCAAGTAACATATCGATTGACAAAGGGAATTGTATACGGGGTTGCTTGAATCCTTGACATCGTGGTTCATCCGATGAGATCATCGTGGAGTATGTGGGAGCCAACATGGGTATCCAGATCCCGCTGTTGGTTATTGACCGGAGAGTCGTCTCGGTCATGTCTACATATCTCCCGAACCCGTAGGGTCTACACACTTAAGGTTCGGTGACGCTAGGGTTGTAGGGATATGTATATGCAGTAACCCGAATGTTTTTTGGAGTCCTGGATGAGATCCCGGACGTCACGAGGAGTTCCTAAATGGTCCGGAGGTAAAGAATTATATATAGGAACTGTTGTTTCGGCCATCGGGACAAGTTTCGGGGTCACCGGTATTGTACCGGGACCACCGGAAGGGTCCCGGGGGTCCACCGGGTGGGTCCACCTGCCCCGGGGGCCACATGGGCTGTAAGGGGGTGCGCCTTGGCCTACATGGGCCAAGGGCACCAGCCCCAAGGGGCCCATGCGCCTAGGGTTTCCAAAGGGGAAGAGTCCCACAAGTGGAAGGCACCCCTAGGTGCCTTGGGGGGGAGGGAAACCTCCCTTGGCCGCCGCCCCCCTAGGAGATTGGATCTCCTAGGGCCGGCGCCCCCCCTAGGCCCTCCTATATATAGTGGGGGAAGGAGGGCTTTTTCTTCCATGCCTTTGGTTGCCTCCTTCTCCCTCTCCAACACCTCCTCCTCCTCCATAGCGCTTGGCGAAGCCCTGACGGAGTACTGCAGCTCCATCACCACCACGCCGTCGTGCTGCTGCTGGAGCCATCTTCCTCAACCTCTCCTTCCCTCTTGCTAGATCAAGAAGAAGGAGACGTTACGCTGACCGTACGTGTGTTGAACGCGGAGGTGTCGTCCGTTCGGTGCTAGGATCTCCGGTGATTTGGATCACGTCGTGTTCGACTACCTCATCCCCGTTCTTTGAACGCTTCCGCTCACGATCTACAAAGGTATGTAGATGCATCCGATCACTCGTTGCTAGATGAACTCATAGATGGATCTTGGTGAAACCGTAGGAAAATTTTTGTTTTTTGCAACGTTCTCCAACAGTGGCATCATGAGCTAGGTCTATGAGTAGTTCTTCTTGCGCGAGTAGAACACAATTTGTTGTGGGCGTAGATGTTGTCAACTTTCTTGCCGTTACTAGTCTTATCTTGCTTCAACGGTATTGTGGGATGAAGCGGCCCGGACCAACCTTACACGTACGCTTACGTGAGACCGGTTCCACCGATTAACATGCACAAGTTGCATAAGGTGGCTGGCGGGTGTCTGTCTCTCCTACTTTAGTTGGAGCGGATTCGATGAAAAGGGTCCTTATGAAGGGTAAATAGAAGTTGACAAATCACGTTGTGGCTTTCACGTAGGTAAGAAAACGTTCTTGCTAGAACCCTACTTCAGCCACGTAAAACTTGCAACAACAATTAGAGGACGTCTAACTTGTTTTTGCAGCAAGTGCTTTGTGATATGATATGGCCAAAGTTGTGATGAATGATCTATATGTGATGTATGAGATGTTCATGCTATTGTAATAGGAATCACGACTTGCATGTCGATGAGTATGACAACCGGCAGGAGCCATAGGAGTTGTCTATATTTTTTGTATGACCTGCGTGTCATTGAGAAATGCCATGTAAATTACTTTACTTTATTGCTAAACGCGTTAGCCATAGTAGTAGAAGTAATAGTTGGCGAGCAACTTCATGGAGACACAATGATGGAGATCATGATGATGGAGATCATGGTGTCATGCCGGTGACAAGATGATCATGGAGCCCCAAGATGGAGATCAAAGGAGCTATGTGATATTGGCCATATCATGTCACTATTATTATTTGATTGCATGTGATGTTTATCATGTTTAGCATCTTGTTTACTTAGAACGACGGTAGTAAATAAGATGATCCCTCATAATAATTTCAAGAAAGTGTTCCCCCTAACTGTGCACCGTTGCGACAGTTCGTTGTTTCGAAGCACCACATGATGATCGGGTGTGATAGATTCTAACATTCACATACAACGGGTGTAAGACAGATTTACACATGCAAACACTTAGGTTGACTTGACGAGCCTAGCATGTGTATAGACATGGCCTCGGAACACAGAAGACCGAAAGGTCGAGCATGAGTCGTATAGAAGATACGATCAACATGAAGATGTTCACCGACGTTGACTAGTCCGTCTCACGTGATGATCGGACACGGCCTAGTTGACTCGGATCATGTTATACTTAGATGACTAGAAGAGGGATGTCTATCTAAGTGGGAGTTCATTGAATAATTTGATTAGATGAACTTAATTATCATGAACTTAGTCTAAAATCTTTACAATATGTCTTATAGATCAAATGGCCAACGTTGTCCTCAACTTCAATGCGTTCCTAGAGAAAACCAAGCTGAAAGACGATGGCAACAACTATACGGACTGGGTCCGGAACCTGAGGATCATCCTCATAGCTGCCAAGAAAGATTATGTCCTACAAGCACCGCTAGGTGATCCACCCGTCCCACAGAACCAAGACGTTATGAACGCTTGGCAGACACATGCTGATGACTACTCCCTCGTTCAGTGCGGCATGCTTTACAGCTTAGAGCCGGGGCTCCAAAAGCGTTTTGAGAGACATGGAGCATATGAGATGTTTGAAGAGCTGAAAATGGTTTTTCAAGCTCATGCCCGAATCGAGAGATATGAGGTCTCCGACAAGTTCTTCAGCTGTAAGATGGAGGAAAATAGTTCTGTCAGTGAGCACATACTCACTATGTCTGGGTTACATAACCGCTTGACTCAGCTGGGAGTTAATCTCCCGGATGACGCGGTCATTGACAGAATCCTCCAGTCACTTCCACCAAGCTACAAGAGCTTTGTGATGAACTTCAATATGCAGGGGATGCAAAAGACCATTCCTGAGGTATTTGCAATGCTGAAATCAGCAGAGGTAGAAGTCAAGAAGGAACATCAAGTGTTGATGGTAAATAAAACCACTAAGTTCAAGAAGGGCAAGGGTAAAAAGAACTCCAAGAAGGACGGCAAGGAAGTTGCCGCGCCTGGCAAGAAAGCTGCCGGGAAGAAGCCAAAGAATGGACCCAAGCCCGAGACCGAGTGCTTTTATTGCAAGGGAAGTGGTCACTGGAAGCGGAACTGTCCCAAATACTTAGCGGACAAGAAGGCCGGCAAAACAAAAGGTATATGTGATATACATGTAATTGATGTGTACCTTACCAGTACTCGTAGTAGCTCTTGGGTATTTGATACCAGTGCAGTTGCTCACATTTGTAACTCAAAGCAGGAGCTGCGGAATAAGCGGAGACTGGCGAAGGACAAGGTGACGATGCGCGTCGGGAATGGTTCCAAGGTCGATGTGATCGTCGTCGGCACGCTGCCTCTACATTTACCTACGGGATTAGTTTTAAACCTCAATAATTGTTATTTAGTGCCAGTTTTGAGCATGAACATTGTATCGGGATCTCGTTTAATTCGAGATGGCTACTCATTTAAATCCGAGAATAATGGTTGTTCCATTTATATGAGAGATATGTTTTATGGTCATGCTCCTATGGTGAATGGTTTATTCTTAATGAATCTCGAGCGTAATGCTACACATATTCATAGTGTGAGTACCAAAAGATGTAAGGTTGATAATGATAGTCCCACATACTTGTGGCACTGCCGCCTTGGTCACATAGGTGTCAAACGCATGAAGAAGCTCCATGCAGATGGACTTTTAGAGTCTCTTGATTATGAATCATTTGACACGTGCGAACCATGCCTCATGGGTAAAATGACCAAGACTCCGTTCTCGGGAACAATGGAGCGAGCAACCAACTTATTGGAAATCATACATACTGATGTGTGCGGTCCAATGAGTGTTGAGGCTCGCGGTGGCTATCGTTGTGTTCTCACCCTCACTGATGACTTGAGTAGATATGGGTATGTCTACTTAATGAAACACAAGTCTGAAACCTTTGAAAAGTTCAAGGAATTTCAGAGTGAAGTTGAGAATCAACGTGACAGGAAGATCAAGTTTCTACGATCAGATCATGGAGGAGAATACTTGAGTCACGAATTTGGCACACACTTAAGAAAATGTGGAATAGTTTCACAACTCACGCCGCCTGGAACACCTCAGCGTAATGGTGTGTCCGAACGTCGTAATCGCACTCTATTAGATATGGTGCGATCTATGATGTCTCTTACCGATTTACCGCTATCTTTTTGGGGCTATGCTTTAGAGACTGCCACATTCACTTTAAATAGGGCTCCATCGAAATCCGTTGAGACGACACCGTTTGAATTATGGTTTGGTAAGAAACCTAAGTTGTCGTTTCTAAAAGTTTGGGGATGCGATGCTTATGTCAAGAAACTTCAACCTGAAAAGCTCGAACCCAAGTCGGAAAAATGCGTCTTCATAGGATACCCTAAAGAAACTGTTGGGTATACCTTCTACCTCAGATCCGAAGGCAAGATCTTTGTTGCCAAGAATGGATCCTTTTTAGAGAAGGAGTTTCTCTCGAAAGAAGTAAGCGGGAGGAAAGTAGAACTTGATGAAGTATTACCTCTTGAACCGGAAAATGGCGCAACTCAAGAAAATGTTCCTGAGGTGCCTGCACCGACTAGAGAGGAAGTTAATGATAATGATCAAGATACTTCTGATCAAGCTCCTACTAAAATTCGAAGGTCCACAAGGACACGTTCCGCACCAGAGTGGTATGGTAACCCTGTCTTGGAAATCATGTTGTTAGACAACGGTGAACCTTCGAACTATGAAGAAGTGATGGCGGGCCCGGATTCTGACAAATGGCTAGAAGCCATGAAATCCGAGATGGGATCCATGTATGAAAACGAAGTATGGACTTTGACTGACTTGCCTGTTGAACGGCGAGCCATAGAAAATAGATGGATCTTTAAGAAGAAGACAGACGCGGATGGTAATGTGACCATCTATAAAGCTCGGCTTGTCGCTAAGGGTTATCGACAAGTTCAAGGGGTTGACTACGATGAGACTTTCTCACCGGTAGCGAAGCTAAAGTCCGTCCGAATCATGTTAGCAATTGCCGCATTCTACGATTATGAGATATGGCAAATGGACGTCAAAACGGCATTCCTTAATGGTTTCCTTAAGGAAGAATTGTATATGATGCAGCCGGAAGGTTTTGTCGATCCTAAGAATGCTGACAAGGTGTGCAAGCTCCAACGCTCGATTTATGGGCTGGTGCAAGCATCTCGGAGTTGGAACATTCGCTTTGATGAGATGATCAAAGCGTTTGGGTTTACGCAGACTTATGGAGAAGCCTGCATTTACAAGAAAGTGAGTGGGAGCTCTGTAGCATTTCTCATATTATATGTAGATGACATACTTTTGATGGGAAATGATATAGAACTCTTGGACAGCATTAAGGCCTACTTGAATAAAAGTTTTTCAATGAAGGACCTTGGAGAAGCTGCTTATATATTAGGCATCAAGATCTACAGAGATAGATCAAGACGCCTCATAGGTCTTTCACAAAGCACATACCTTGATAAGATATTGAAGAAATTCAATATGGATCATTCTAAGAAGGGGTTCTTGCCTGTGTTACAAGGTGTGAAATTGAGCTCAGCTCAATGTCCGACCACGGCAGAAGATATAGAAGAGATGAGTGTCATCCCCTATGCCTCAGCCATAGGTTCTATTATGTATGCCATGCTGTGTACCAGACCTGATGTAAACCTTGCCGTAAGTTTGGTAGGAAGGTACCAAAGTAATCCCGGCAAGGAACACTGGACAGCGGTCAAGAATATCCTGAAGTACCTGAAAAGGACTAAGGAAATGTTTCTCATTTATGGAGGTGACGAAGAGCTCGTCGTAAAGGGTTACGTCGACGCTAGCTTCGACACAGATCTGGATGACTCTAAGTCACAGACCGGATACGTGTATATTTTGAATGGTGGGGCAGTAAGCTGGTGCAGTTGCAAGCAGAGCGTCGTGGCGGGATCTACATGTGAAGCGGAGTACATGGCAGCCTCGGAGGCAGCACATGAAGCAATATGGGTGAAGGAGTTCATCACCGACCTAGGAGTCATACCCAATGCGTCGGGGCCAATCAAACTCTTCTGTGACAACACTGGAGCTATTGCACTTGCCAAAGAGCCCAGGTTTCACAAGAAGACAAGGCACATCAAGCGTCGCTTTAACTCCATTCGTGAAAATGGTCAAGATGGAGACATAGATATTTGTAAAGTGCATACGGACCTGAATGTAGCAGATCCGTTGACTAAACCTCTCCCTAGGGCAAAACATGATCAACACCAGAATTCCATGGGTGTTCGATTCATCACAATGTAACTAGATTATTGACTCTAGTGCAAGTGGGAGACTGTTGGAAATATGCCCTAGAGGCAATAATAAAAGCATTATTATTATATTTCCTTGTTCATGATAATTGTCTTTATTCATGCTATAATTGTGTTATCCGGAAATCGTAATACATGTGTGAATAACAGACACCAACATGTCCCTAGTAAGCCTCTAGTTGACTAGCTCGTTGATCAACAGATAGTCATGGTTTCCTGACTATGGACATTGGATGTCATTGATAACGAGATCACATCATTAGGAGAATGATGTGATGGACAAGACCCAATCCTAAACATAGCTTAAAGATCGTATAGTTCGTTTGCTAGAGTTTTTCCAATGTCAAAGTATCTTTTCCTTAGACCATGAGATCGTGTAACTCCCGGATACCGTAGGAGTGCTTTGGGTATACCAAACGTCACAACGTAACTGGGTGACTATAAAGGTAGACTACGGGTATCTCCGAAAGTGTCTGTTGGGTTGACATGGATCAAGACTGTGATTTGTCACTCCGTATGACGGAGAGGTATCACTGGGCCCACTCGGTAATGCATCATCATAATGACCTCAAAGTGACCAAGTGTCTGGTCACGGGATCATGCATTTCGGTACGAGTAAAGTGACTTGCCGGTAACGAGATTGAACGAGGTATTGGGATACCGACAGTCGAATCTCGGGCAAGTAACATATCGATTAACAAAGGGAATTGTATACGGGGTTGCTTGAATCCTCGACATCGTGGTTCATCCGATGAGATCATCGTGGAGTATGTGGGAGCCAACATGGGTATCCAGATCCCGCTGTTGGTTATTGACCGGAGAGTCGTCTCGGTCATGTCTACATATCTCCCGAACCCGTAGGGTCTACACACTTAAGGTTCGGTGACGCTAGGGTTGTAGGGATATGTATATGCAGTAACCCGAATGTTGTTCGGAGTCCCGGATGAGATCCCGGACGTCACGAGGAGTTCCGGAATGGTCCAGAGGTAAAGAATTATATATAGGAAGTGCTGTTTCGGCTATCGGGACAAGTTTCGGGGTCACCGGTATTGTACCAGGACCACCGGAAGGGTCCCGGGGGTCCACCGGGTGGGTCCACCTGCCCCGGGGGCCACATGGGCTGTAAGAGGGTGCTCCTTGGCCTACATGGGCCAAGGGCACCAGCCCCAAGGGGCCCATGCGCCTAGGGTTTCCAAAGGGGAAGAGTCCCACAAGTGGAAGGCACCCCTAGGTGCCTTGGGGGGGAGGGAAACCTCCCTTGGCCGCCGCCCCCCCTAGGAGATTGGATCTCCTAGGGCCAGTGCCCCCCCCCCTAGGCCCTCCTATATATAGTGGGGGAAGGAGGGCTTTTTCTTCCATGCCTTTGGTTGCCTCCTTCTCCCTCTCCAACACCTCCTCCTCCTCCATAGCGCTTGGCGAAGCCCTGACGGAGTACTGCAGCTCCATCACCACCACGCCGTGGTGCTGCTGCTGGAGCCATCTTCCTCAACCTCTCCTTCCCTCTTGCTGGATCAAGAAGAAGGAGACGTTACGCTGACCGTACGTGTGTTGAACGCGGAGGTGCCGTCCGTTCGGTGCTAGGATCTCCGGTGATTTGGATCACGTCGTGTTCGACTACCTCATCCCCGTTCTTTGAACGCTTCCGCTCGCGATCTACAAAGGTATGTAGATGCATCCGATCACTCGTTGCTAGATGAACTCATAGATGGATCTTGGTGAAACCGTAGGAAAATTTTTGTTTTCTGCAACGTTCTCCAACACATAAATAGACCTCTCTTTTCTCTAACTTCCCTACTTTGCACACGTGCAGGCATAGCCCCTAGACTCATGTACATCGCACGCCCCATTTACCCCAGTTCACTCGTGCCTCTGCTCTCAGAATCACTCCCCTTACACTGGTTTTCATCCCAAAAAGGACTCTAATCTTGCAACTTAGTTGCCTCCCAAACTTAGGTAATGAGGTCAGGTTTAGTGCCATGAGGCCTATCTACAATGGCTCTCCCATAGGTGCCCATGTTGTCTTGGCTCTTCAACGTTTGATCTTTCCGGTCTAGCTCTCCCCAGCATTAGCACAATGTTGGTCTTTCATCATGAATCCACCGCCCGAAGAGCCCAACGGGGAAGACGAAGAAAGCAGTGGCCCAATTGCTCGCCGCAGAACCAACAAGCTGGCACCACCCCCTCACAAACGCGCAAAAGTAGATAACTGGGTTGTCCCTCCACTGACAGCTAAATAACCCGCACTCATAGGAGGTACTATTCAGCATGCAATGCTTCGAAGGGCAACCAAGCATTCGCTTTGGTTGGCTACCAGTCCCTCTATTAGGCCACAGCCCACCCAAAGAAGCGGAGGAAAAACAAAGAGAAGAAAAAACTATAAAAATGTAGTCAAGATATTTCAAATTTCCAAAGAATAAAAATTATTCACAAATTTTGAAAATGATCATGAATTTAAAAATGTTTACGGATTTGAAAAACTGCTCGGGAATTCTTAAAACGTTTTTAAATTTATAAAATGTTTTTGAATTTTAGAAAATGTTCCTCGCTATACCAATCTTGAATTAAAAAATATTCATGAATCCGGAAAATGTTCTCGGATTGCAACAAAAGTTCCACGAAATAAAAAATGTTCATAAATTTTAAAATATTCATGAATTTAAAAAATGTTCACGAATTTAAAGATTTGTTTATCCATCAATATAGTAGTGCCATGTGAGTGTGTGAATAAAAAATCCAACCGTAGCCCACAATCAATCCACTTTCTGACATGTGGGGCCACAAATGCAAAACCCACCTTATATTGGGTGGTGGTCGGCACCGGCAAGACACATGTTGCGACAGGCGAATGCCAGATGTGTGCGTGGTTGTGTTCATGTGCAAGAGTTAGGTTTGAAGGCATCGATTTGAGCCAACCAGCTTGTGCCTGGGCCTTGGTGGCTTCACCTTTAGACTCAAAATGAAATAAGTTGTAACAAATCTTGTAACGCAAAACACACTTCTCGATCCAGCTTGCACCTCTAAAAAATTTCAGTTTAAACCAGCACTTATTCCACTGACCAGTGGGGTTCACCATGAGGCCAAAGCCTGGATCGCTCACAGCTCCCTATTTCCAGAAAGCTTAGTATCTCTAGTGATAATACAAATATCATAGGAAAAGAAAAGTTGTACAAATGAGATGACATATATCTCGAAAATTTTCATCGGGTCTGAGCTAAAGTTGTTTTCATTAAAATATGAAAGGTAAGGACCAATCCTATATAGGAATCTACTATCTACTATATCACTACCCTAGGACTGGAGACCTCTCATTTAATTAAGGACATTGGGTTTTCAATTTTGACTTGTGGGCTGGTTGCCCAAAACATTTTTCTGTTTCTGGGACAAAATCCTGGATATTTACCGATTAGCATTAAAAATTTGTGGGCCAAACGGTCCTAGGTTTGAGGCTCACCACCTTCTATTTAATTTAGTCTGAGCATTTGAGCATAACCCCTCCTATTCTCAACTTGGTTTATTTATATTCTGATAATTTTGGTTTTTTGTTTTATTTTTTCCCTTTCTTTCTTATAATTTTTGTTTTGCTTTCTATTTTTAAAATAAAAATAAAACACCAGAAAGTAAAAGAAATAAAGGATCGAGGAAACTACAAAAGCCACTAAAAAACTCCTACCGATTTTTTTAAAAAAAATGTGCCCTGTCCTTGCATATTAGGCCTAGCCCATTGTGCATCACCCGACGGCGCCATGTACCGGGGGTCGCCCATCATGCCACGGTATGACCCGTAGTCCCGGACACACTACCCCCCCCCCCCTCCAAGGTCTACTCAAAAAGGTGCCACCAAATTTGCAAATAAGGCATGTATATTTAGTACTCCCTTCGATCCATATTAATTGTCGCTTAAATGGATGTATCTAGACATATTTCAGTGTTAGATACATTCGTTTAAGTGATAGCTAAT
>NC_041382.1:570001574-570096150 GCF_002162155.2 Triticum dicoccoides
TGCATCACCCGACGGCGCCATGTACCGGGGGTCGCCCATCATGCCACGGTATGACCCGTAGTCCCGGACACACTACCCCCCCCCCCCCCCAAGGTCTACTCAAAAAGGTGCCACCAAATTTGCAAATAAGGCATGTATATTTAGTACTCCCTTCGATCCATATTAATTGTCGCTTAAATGGATGTATCTAGACATATTTCAGTGTTAGATACATTCGTTTAAGTGATAGCTAATATGAAATGGAGAGAGTAGATCCAATAGGATTCTACCATGTAAACCGACTCAGGTCATATAACCCTACCCCTTGTCCACCTATACAAGGAGAGTAGCAGTATGTCGAGTCGGCATGCTCTGTAGGCTCAACACATCTCTCTCATACGAGACAACCACCACCAATACAATCAGACATGCACGAGCAAGGTATTACCTCACCTTGGGGGCCTAAACCTGGGTAATCCTCTGTCTCATGTGCAGCCAATCTAATCCTCTATGCGGTGTCTACTCTGTGATGATTATTATTGAAAATTACATCGACCTTGCCTCCCTGTACAAATCTCTGACAACTTGAGACAGTGAGGGTCGGGAACTCCTAGTCACCACCTTCAAGGAGAACTTCCCCTATAATGCATGGGAACGGGCGACTGTGTAGACCCATTTGGCTTAGCAAGTAGCCCCTTCGCACTACTTCAGCCATACTGAAACCAAATAACTCTAGTACAGCAGAAAAAAGGCTTCTCCTACTTTCCTCCCCTTGGGAAAAAAGTTAGCCCCAATTTCTTTAATGATTTTTTAAATGTTCATATATTTTTAAAAACTTCATGAATTAAATAAATGTTCACAGACTTTCATAAATATTCATAAAAGTCATCATGAATTTTAAAAATGTTTATGAATTCACAAATATTCAAAGTTAGAAAACTTCAATGGTTACAAGAAAATGTGAATACTAAAAATGTTCACACACAAATATATTTTTTGAAACAACATTTATAAATTTGAAAAAAGGCACCAAACTGAAAAGAAATTAAAATGGAGAAAAAACAAAGACAAAGAAATAAGAAGCAAAAAGAAAATAAGAAAATGGAGAAAGTAAAAAATTGCACAGAAAACTAGTAAACTATAGAGAACTACTAAAACAAAATAAAAATATTTTTTTTCTAACACAATACATACGCAGACGCTTATACATGCACACATACATTCACCCGTATGAACGCATGCACATACACTCACCCCTATGAACACACGCACGCACACCCTACTCCTATGTGAGCACCTCCAAAGAACTGAGCGGGCACTTCATCTTAAAATTGATGAAGTCTCCACAAACACCTTCGTAGTTGATGAGAACGTCTCCTCCCACTAAACGCACATCACTGAAAGGCCTGAAACAAATTCATAAAAATGCGAGCACCAGCGTCAAGTATAGGACTTGAACCCTGGTGGGTCGGGGACACCACTGTTCTCCTAACCATCCAACATAGGTAGGTTTCATAGCCGATGAAGGGAGCCTCCATTGGCCTGCCCACCTAAAGCAACGCCACAGTCACAAGTGAGTATTTTGTACGGATAAGTTGTATTTCCCGCAATGAGCGGGAAATAGGATATTCTGCGAGCGTCATATAAGTTATCACAATCACGCTATGTCTTGCTTGCTGTGAGATGGTAGCTGACCTCGCCTCAAGGGACCTAATTAGTGGGTAAACCTTGTAGGAGTTGGTTTTTCGTTTCGTTCATTTTTTATTGTCTTTCACTTCTGTTTTTTATTTTTGTTTTTATTTGAGAAATAATAAATATATAATTTACAAATTAATTTACTTAATTTCAAAAGCTCGTCATGCATTGAAAAATGTTCATCTAATATACAAAATTGTTCACATAATTTTTACAATATATTCATATCATTCAAAAAAATTGTTCATCCATTTAAAGCATGTTTTGGTAATATTTAAGCAACGTTTACACAATCTAAATTTTTGTTCACATAATTTTGGAAAAATGTGTTGTACTCCCCTTGAAAAGAAATATAAGAGCGTTTAGATTACTAGAGTAGTGACCTAAATGCTTATATATTTCTTTACAGAGGGAGTACCATTCAAAAAAGAGTTCATGGCACTAAAAAAATATGGTTAACACATTAAAAAATCACATGATTACAAAAATATTTATGTCCTTTATAAAAAATACTGAACTTGTGTTCAAAAACTGCTCACCGTGAACTTTAATTTTTTTATCGAATCTGCATTTGACAAATGTTCAAAACTTTTTTGGGGAAGTGTTTAAAATGTATCTGGAAAACATTTAATGTGTATAATAAAAATGTTCAATCTATTTAGTAAAAATGATCAATGTGCATTAATAAATTTGACATGTATTTGAAAAACGAAAAAATCATGACATTTTTTAAAATATTCAATGTGTGTTTTAACAAAATTCGTCATGCATTTAAAAAATATTCCATTTACATTTCAAAAATGTTGAAAATATATTTGGCAAAATATTCAAAGATGTATTTGGAAAATTACTAACATGTATTTAAAAAGTGTTCAATATGTATGCGAAAAATGTTGAACGTGGACTTAAATAAAGTTGACAAGAATAAAATGGAAATAAAAAATTAGAAAATTTCAAAATAAACCAAAAAATACTAATGAAAACCAATAAAGAGAACACTCAGAAAACAAAAAAGATAAAGTAATAACACAGATTTTTTTGCATGGAAGTCCCTAAACCCAATCTTACCGGTCTGTAATACCATCCCAAGACCACTCTATTTGGTCCGCTACTAAGACGTGCGCAAAGTCGTGACCAGAAGCGAGACGGTGCTACATCTTGCAGTAACTGAGATATAACACTCGCGGGTTATCACTGAGTTTCCTATTTGCTACTCCCTGCAGTGGATTGTCATTGATTCGAACAATAGGTATACACCTAACGAGTACATGGGCAGGACATTTTGCGCTAGGAAGACCTTGTGGGTTTGGGCACAACTTGGACGGTTTCAACCCGCTTTTTTGTTTTGGAAACCTTAAAGATGGTTCCTAACCAAATTTTTATTTCGTTGTTGTTTTCTGTATTATTTTACCAGAGCTCTCGGTTATTTATTTTCTTTTGCTTTATGTTTCTTTTTTTTAATATTCATAAATATCATAAATGTTCAATATCTTCAAAAATTGTTTGGAATTTAAAAATTAAATTCTAAAAAAAATCAATGCTTTGAATTTCAAAATTGACCTTATTTTTCCAAGGCAACTCATGTTGACAAACAATGGTCAAAATTCAAAAAATGTTATGATTTTCCAAAAATATCCACAAATGAAAACGTTTGCTTTTTTAAGAAAAAACTCGTTTTTCTAAAAGTGTTCAGGATTTCAAAAAATATCTTGTTTTCTAGAAAATGTTCAGATTTTCCGAAAAAAACTTAGTATTTCATAAAATGACCATGTTTCAAAAAATTATTAGCGTTTTAAAAATTGCTCAGAAATTAAAAATCTCGGGATTTTAAAATTCATTCCCAAATGTCAAAATAGTGTTGGTATTTTCAAAATTTTGTTTCTGTTCCAAAAAATCTTCTTGTTTCCAAAAAATGTTCAATTTTTTTAGAAAAATGTTGTTTTATAAAAATGCCCATGTTTTTGAATAAGTTCATGGTTTTATTTTTTTAGAATTTTTCTTTTTACTAACTGACGTGAATTAAAACCGCATGCTACAGATTATCAGTCGCTGCAGTATTTTCCCGGTTTGTTCTAGATTGCTACAGTATTAATGGGCCAGGCCAGTTCGCTCACTCCTGCGCAAATAGGAGGCAATTTGACGCTTAATGCGTTCAATAGGTGCTCCTGGTTATCACTGTTTGTTTGCTTTGTTATGGGCTTGCCTAATCCTCCCAATCCTTTCTCCCCCACTGGCAACTTTACTTCCGCGCTAGGCCGAGCTTCTACGACGGTCGAGCCAACGTGTCGTCATAGCTTTGTTATGTGTTTTTTCTTTTTCAGGAAGTACAACTGTGCTTCTTGCGAAAGCAAATCTGCGTTTTTATCTTATTTCGAAAGCATAACTTGTGATTCTTGTGGAAAAGCAATGCTTCCCCAATTTGTTTTCCATCCCAATCGTAGGGAAAACCAGGCAAAAACTAAAAAGTAAAAAAAAACTCATCTAAAAACTGAAAACGCGTACAGAAAAATAGTTATAGAGAAAATTCATAGGAAGTGCCTAGTACGCGGCACGTGGCAGAGATTGGGTGCATCACTTAGCACGCTCTCAGGCCAAAAAAAGACCCTCGCGGGAGCGCCCCATGGGTTAACAAACCATCGCAACATGTTATACTGGACGTCGTGATTACAGAACTGATGAAATCACTAATTAAGGGGTATCCCTTACAAAGATCACTCCCACCTTCCCAGACTGTAGGGATGAAAACGGAGCGAAAACGGACGGAACCGGGTGCTATCATATTTGTTTTCATATTTTGCTGCAGAAGCGGAAACAAATACAGAAACCCCGGAAATGGAAACGGAAATAGATACTACTGGAAACAAAAATGGAGCGAATACAAAGCGGACACGGAAACAGAAGTGGGCGTTGGCCGGAACTTAAAAACCCCTCGAATCATAGAGAAACGCACACAAAAACAAACAAATTTAATGAATTGGTAACATGGCTAGAAAATAATATGATTATGTCAGCAACTTAGCATAGTATTGCAATAGTATTGGACAATTGTGTATGGATCTAGTTGAGTACGGGTGTGGTAGTAGAAGTTGGGATTCAAATGATCCATTCTGCACATTGTGTCATTGTGTGTTGTTTAGTGGTTGGACTACAAAGTAGCCATAAGCCTATAGTAAAAACATAAATTCCATATTCACGAAAACGGAAAGTTTCGTTTCCACGTCTGTTCCACCGGAAAACACTGTTCCGTTTTTGCGGCTTCCGTTTTCATATAAAAAATTCTATTTTCACTTTCGTTTTGGAAATTTTCATTTTCACTTTCATATTTCCTCTCCGTTTTTATTTTTCTTCCGGAGAAGTGGAAAGTTTTCACTCCATTTTCATCCCTACCAGACTGCGACAAGTCGTGCACTGCATGTGCCCATTTTGTTGCAATCTGGGAATTTTCCTTTTTTTTCTGTAAATTCATTTATTTAAAATATTTTATCTCTTATATCTCCCATTCAAATCATGAATGTTTTTATTGTTGGATTTCTCGCGTTGAAATCTTTAAAACTAGATACCCCTTGATTAGTGGCTCTTCAGCACTGGCCTCCGGTGAGCATCGCGCGATGCAACTGCACGATCCAGGGCCGTTCCAGGCCCGTCCGCGGTACAAGGCCGGAGCTCGCTGCCTCCAGAGAGACCCGTTCGGTGGGACGGACGCGGACGGGGGGTCGGCCAAGCCCGCGTCCGCGTCCGACCAGATTCGCTCTTGGTGTTGCTCATGCTACGGAACGGAACGGAGCAGACCGTCACAACGTACGTGTTGTACCGGACGGCCATTCCTCCCTCCCTCGTGCTCACCACAGAACTGGCCATACTGAACTGAAGTGGTCCGCGTGCAGGGTGCAGCCGATGCAAGACCATATCCTCCTCGACGCGATATTTTCCAGCAAGCTCATACTACCACACAGGAGTAAAGCGCCAGCTCCTGCCGCAGCCTGCAGGCATGGACGCCCACGTCCACGTGGGGATGGACTGATCCAGTCCGAGATAGATATCGTATCATCAGGCGACCTTACTTACTGCCACACAGTAGGTTTTACTGCACCGCACGAGGCAGCCACGTACACCATGCAAATGCAAGCACACGTGAACTTGTTGCGCCCGCACAGTTGTTTCAGTTCGCACTGTGCGCCGTCCCGTACGTGCGCACTGGCGCCCACGATAACTCGTGTCGCCTCCAGGCGCGAGGAATCCGTCCGGTCACTGTGCAGGGCTCGCCGCAGGACGACAGCGTGACCAGAGCGCTCACGTACCACTACGTGTGCATGCGCGGCTCACCTACAGCTACAGTGTACCAGCCGAATGCATGCATCAATGCCGCTCGCTCGCTCGCTCGCTCGCTGCATCTGTGCCTCTGGCCTAGGCATAGCTAGCTACGTCCACCGACGGCGTCCCCAGCTAGTAGAAGCTAGCCAGGTAGCCTCCACCAGCAGCGAGTAAAGCCGTCGCCGTCGGCGACGCGGCCAGGACGCGTACGTGCGTGCGGCTCGAGGTTGGTGCATGGTGCGCGCGCGCGGCGCGGCCGGCCGGCGCGGTGGGTTCGACCACGATGCAAATATGCGTGATGCATCATCGGCCTCGCGTCTAGCCCTGGTCAAAAGCGCGGCATAAAAGAGACGCGGCCCATGAGAAATGCATATGCACGATCGAGCTACCTGCTCTAAACTCTAAACAAATTACAAGGTTGATCATCATTGCAGATAAAGCCCATGGTGATCACGCCCACTCGATCCATCCATCCATCGGCTGCGGCCAAAGGCTCCCCCGTGACCACGTACGTACTTGCTACGCATACAATAGCCATTAGGAGTCCATTAGTCAATGCTCACATGACCGAAAGTGCGCGATCGAGAGATGATGCCATTTTGCGGCGCCGTCGAGTCATCACCGGCCTGATCATATAAAAGATCGCCGTGCCGTGCGCCAGCCGGGGCCTGGGTTTACTCAGTGCACGTACGTACGTGCACGCGCGCGCGCCTGGTTACTTTTGTGTGCTCAGCTCGTACGTGCAACAAGGAATAGGACAACGCCGGTGGGCTGTGGTGCATCTGTGCATGTGTCCGGCTCATAGTTTAACTTGACTTTTGGCCGCGGCGACCAAGGTTTTGGAGGTTTGGGCCGACCCGAATCAGCTAAACAACAGGCGACTGATTGATCGATGAATGGTATCGCAGCTGGCGGCCGGTCACTGAATGAGATGGGCAAAACTATTGGTGTTCATGTGCGCTTTGGAAACGATCACATCAGAGGACACGTACTCGCGAGTAGGACCATGTGCATGCATGCATGCCTGAACACCAAGGAAAACACCTTTTTTTCTAGACATAACATAGATAGTGTGCTCACTGCTCACAAGCCAGCACCCTATCGCCCAGCTAGCTAGAGCTCCAATTTTTGCACTGCGTGCAGTGTCAATGTTGCCACGCCGAGGATTCCACATATTGACATGATGCCGCTGAGTGAAGAAGTCTAAGTAAGGTATGAAAAACTAAGTATAACTACAATATGAAGGTTTAAAAATGCTTCTACTCGTTAAAATGTAAAATTGAGTATTATGTTTTGCGGGGAAAACCTAGAAAATTGGAATTCAGGTATTTAAACAATGCATTTCAGTATAATTTTAGATTATGTTTTTGTGTTATTTTGTTCGCATGCCATATAGTTTTGTTCGGCAAAGGAAAAGTGCATGACATGCATATGATTTGACCCAAAACGAAGAGTTACTTCCTCCGATCAATATTACTTGTCTCTCAAATGAATACAGTATTTAGACTTATCCATTTAAACGACAAGTAATATGAATAGGAGGGAGTATTACAATCCTTGAGATCCACCTTTTTCCCGGGGATCTTGTGATGCACCTTGATTGCTCTTTTTCAAAATATTTGACTGTGTTGTGTCTTGACTAGCTCTTTGATATGGTTATGGAGCTCCTCTTAATATTAAAATATTTCTTTATCAAGAAAATTTTGTGTCCACCTAGCTTCTGACCCAGTCGGCACATGGGTCTGCCATGTAGGACAACTGTGTCAATGTCTTTCTTTGGGGATGGGTTGTTCAAATTTTGGAATGAGTTTTCTTAAATCCGGTAACTCGTGGAAACATTCCCTAAATGTAACACTAGTCAGTATGTAGTCTATATTATTTATAAAAGAGCAAATATTATCTTTTTTAGGTGCACCCCACAAAACGTACATGAATACATTACCATTGCATGATTAGTCCCACTAAACTCAATCTAACGGCTAGCCTTAACCTAATTTGTTCTCTGTGTGCACTTAGCAATTTACATTGACTGACCGTACTCCACCGCGGAGGAAAATATGAAAGTCCACGTCCGGTCAATTAGGAAACTATAATCACGGTCACTCGTATTAAGAAACTAATCACGGGCGCATCTAATTATTAGGAAACTAATCATAAACACATCTTATTATTAGGAAACTAATCACGGACGCATCCTATTATTAAGAAAATAATCACGCGCGCATCCTATTAGGAAATTAATCATGGACGCATCTAATTATTAGGAAACTAATCACGGACGCATCCTATTAGATAACTAATCATGAACACATCTAATTATTAGGAAACTAATCACGAGCGCATCCTATCGTCTCGGGAATCGTGATCGCGAGTCGCCTGTCGTCACCAGCCCACCACCCACATGAGCCACAGTGGGAGACACGTGAGGAGGAGCTGCGGCTTCCTCCGAACACACACACGTGTCGTCGCTGCTTTCGTCTTCTGCCTGGAGGCTAGGTCACTTTTCTACTGACTGCAACGACTTCATTCATGTCCTGGCATGTTCTCCGAGAATCATCGGCATCTGCGTCGACTTCAGCTCCGACCACAATACCCACGCTGACAACCACCCACCGCCGACGCCCTTCAAGTGAGGGCAACGCTGAGTATCCTGGACCAGTATAAGCGGGCCAAAAAAATCGAGTGGGAGGCGCCCCGGTGCATGGAGGGCGTCGCCTCAAAGCTGGACGACCGATTCACCTGCGTCAACAACGCCGCCCAGCTGGTGAGAGGACACGGTCGCCGCGGCCGCTCGCAGGCCTGAACGACGGAGACGCTCGCCTTCACGCAAACGCGCCGCACACACGCACTAATCAAATAAGCATCGAGTGTTGTTGTTTTTACTGTCATCGCTACCTCGCCAGTGGTGACACATCTAGAAGTACACGAACTAGAGATGAGGCAATGAGAAATAGAGGCACGCTGGAGCACACAGAGTTGGGTTTCAGGCAACCAATGCCTTCTTTCTTTCTTTATTTTTACACTGATTTTCGCGTACCTGCAACAGACATCCCTGTTTTTTCAAGTACTGACTACCGGTTATTACATGGCCAACTCACGACTATATAGTGAACTCACAGACAAATTCGCTGAACCAAGACCTTACTTGCAGTCATGAAATTACGTGAAAAAAACCTAAAAGTTTGCATAAGTTTTAGTGAAAAAAATAAAGTTCGCATAAGTTTTACTAAAAAAACCTAAAGTTTGCATAAGTGTATTTGTTTGTCCAGCAGATACATGGCAATTGTAATTTTACATGAGCATTTTCATACCGTCCTTATCTACAGTTGAGTTAACATGTTTTCCTGATAGAAAACTTGGACCACATACAAGAGAAGCAAAAATGCATGTTGATTATGATGATGACGAATGTAGGATATTTTGTGGTCATGGTAAATTCTCATATCATTTATTTTACTTCATTATTGCACTCTACATTACATACTACGCACGACCACTTTGGTAGAGGTGACGAGTTCGCATCATACAGAGAGACCAACCATGTTTCTCCGAATATCTTGAATCATGATCCTTATGACTTCATCTCTACTACTTATAAAAAGTACATTTTTTCATTTGACTATTTGCTGACTTGAGAGGTAAGGTATGTTTTATCCACTAGAGTTGCTAAAATTGGAAGCGTGTCTGCAGTTGTTTTCTTTCTAAACCGGCATTTGTTGGCCTTTTTTGCCACTGTTATTCTTACAAGTGGTAGCCTACGCATGTTGAAGACCATTTCCAAATTATTTATCTTCATATCATTATTACTACAAACTAAGAGGATATTTGTTATATTGTCAAAATTTTAGAATGTTGAGCCCTTAAAGAAATGTGTAGTACTCAAGTAACTGTTCCAAGTTGTCGTATTAATGCTTTTGTCTTGTAATAATAATTCTTGACTGGAGTTTATTGGCACTGAAACGGTTCCTTAGCTTGTCCTAAGTGACATTTTCATGTGTATACTTGCATAAATGTGTGCATATGGAGAATCATGATAGATCTTCTAAATAATTTTGAGTTTTATACATTGGGAACACCGGATGGTCTTTTAATACAGGAGACATGTTGATTAAGGAGAAATGATATTTCAAATTGTTTGTACGAGTAGGGAATAAGAGATTGTGTATTCTATAGGGAAAATTCAAATTTATGAATAATTTGTCTTGTATTAAGTTTAATATAGTGTGTTAATCCAAATAGACACGTGGTGCACGTGCACACTTATTAGTTCAAATAGACGTGCGTTGCACGTGGACACTTACTAGTTCTATTAAAACATCTTATATTTATGAACACAGGGTGAAGAGGCATAAGGGCATCTTCAAGACGGACACGTAAACCTTTCGCGGTCTGGATGTGATTTCTCCCGCAAACCGGAGACAAAAATGGGGAAGATTTGCAGAAGTCCGGACAGATTCCAAGCCCGTTTCTGACCGCCCTGGCTCATCAAGAACCCCTCCCCCCTCCCGCGCGTGCTCCCGCCCGACGCCAGCTGCCCGCATTCATGCTGTTGCAGAGCGCGCCGCTCCGCATTGAAGACAGCTCAGGGCGGTAGCGACCTCTTACTACCTCCGCCATTGAAGCGGCGCGCTGGCCGAGGGCTGGACATGCCTCCTCACCGCATTCATACGTCTTTATTAAACCCGCGTGGAAGCCGAAAAACCTATTACAGCCACACGTTCGCTCATGAGCGGACCGACATTAAACGCTATGCCGGCCAAGCTCCTCCCATCTGCCCTCTATTTATACGACGCCAGATGTCGGGCAACAATTGCACCCCTCCGCCGATCTGATCTCCTTCTTCATCATTTCCTTCACTCTTTCGATGACTTTCGAAGAGCAGTTCTCTGGCATACAAGCCGGCTAGGAGGCCTGTTTAGCCCGCCGGATACGAGCGAGGCAGCTCGCTGCTCCACCTCCCGCGCCTGACATGCCAGAGCAAGTTGTCGCCCCAAACCGCCGCGTGGTTCAGCAACTCGCCACTCCAGAACAACTCGACGAGGAGTGGTGAGTTTCTCCAACCGGCATGGTGGGGAGCACGGCGACACGGACATCGCCGACCAGTGCATGCGACCGCACCATCCGCTATCGACACGTGTGTAACCGCGCCATGCACGCAGAGAAAGAAGTCGGTTCCGCGGACGTGGACGAGGTGGCGGCCGGCACGTCCGGCCCGCTTCCATCATCAAGAAGAAGTAGAACACGGGAGGCCGCCGTCATTTGTGTCCGAGGAAGGCCACTGCCGGATACCCGGCCGGTTCTCCTTTATCTTAGACCATCCTGGGTGTTGGATGTCGACCTCGCGCATCCATGTCCGCAGATGGATGCGTGAGGATTTTTGTAGATTGCCATTGGAGATGCCCTAACTAACTCTTGAACTTACGATATAAAATAGCATGCTTTTTTTAATGAGTTAGTTTTATCAGAAAGATAAAACAAACTTATGTTAGTGACAAATGAAAATATATTTATTCGTAATAATTGAGGGCGTGCTATAAACCCAGCTAGAATTAGCTCAACCCCATGACATAATAACTTATGAAAAAACCTCTCAATTATCAGTGCAAGTTGCACAACCAAGATCTAAAGGAATATGTTTCCCACATGCACGCACGCACAAAACAAAAGAAAACACAAAGAAGGCCAGAATGCAGCAGCGTAAACAAATCCACATGAAAAGCCATTAACTTAGGGCATCTCCAGCCGTTCGGCCCCCCAGGGCACCTAAATAGAGCGGCCTGGGGGCGTGCCGGCGCTAGTTCGGCCCCTGGGGGCGACCTAACTCTCAGTCACGCCCCCAAGCGCCGGCCCCAGAATGCGGGAAATTTAAAACTTGGTCGTTCCCGCCCTCAAAAGACGCCACAAATCCGGCGATCGGACGTAGTCTGGCGTTACAAAAAACAGAGCGTCACACGCCGCAAGTTCGCGTGCATGATTCACTCGGCGGGGTCGGCTCCAGGCGTTGGCGGAGTCGGCGTGCTCGGGCTCGGCGGTGTCGGAGCTGCTTCGGTGCTGGGCTGTGTCGGCGCGGCTTCGGCACTGCTGGGCGGCGACGTAGAGGCGTCGTTCGGGCTTGGCGTCCGTGTGGTCGTGGGCACGGGAGCTTGCGTCGTCGGCGTCGTCGGCATTGCCGTCCGCATCTGATTCAGGATGAGGCCGCGCTCCGCCGTGTACCACGCTCTGAGCTCCTCGTCGTCGCTCTGGAGCATGTCCGCCCGCCCATCAGAAAAGCCATGTCGGTGTTTCTCTTCTTCGTGGCGACGTTCGTCCGGAGCAGGTCGAGCTTGATGGCGTTGTTCTTCATCAGCGACGACCACCGCGCCACGGTCTTCTCTTCACGTAGGATGGCCCGGGCCTGGGCGTCGGCGAGGCAATGCTCGATGGACTCCTGCACTCGCGCGGTTGCCGCGTCGGCGTTTTTCCCCTTCTTTGCCAATTTGTGGCCGTCTGGCCGCCCCTCACTCGCCCCCGGAGTCGTCGCGTCCGGCTTGTATGTCTCCTTGGCCTTGTCGAGGGCACGTCGGACTTCCGCCCACTTCTCACACTTGTCAATGCACTTGTAGACGTGGAGGTGCTTGAAGTCGGCGTCTTGGTTGTCGCCCCGATACATGGCGAACATACGCAGCAGCTGCGCGGAGGAACAAACAGTTGGCGGGCGGCGGGCGTAGCCGACGAAGATATGCGGGCGAACGGCGTGCGTACCTGATCCTCAACGCTGGCGCCGCTCTCCGGGCGAGCCGCGACCTCCTCGACGATTCCATGCCATTTGTTGCACGCCAACTGGATACGCCCCCAATGGTTCGCCATCGCCTTGGAGCCGCACTGCATGTAGACGCCTTTGAAGTACGAGTCGATGAGCTTCCGCTCGTCGAACTCGGCCTTGATGCGGTCCCAGTACGTCTCCAAGCTCTGGTTCGCGCCGGTGGTCGGGTCGAGGCAGACGACTTTCTATGCTTCGGCGAGGCATTCCTCCTCCTTGGACGTCCACTTGATGCGCGGTTCGCCTGACCTAGCCGCCCGCTTCTTCTTCTTCTGGCGCCCCTTCATCGGAACAGGAGCCGGCTCCTCCTCCTCCTCCTCCTCCTCGTCCTCCTCCTCCTCCTCGGGTTCCTGCGCTTCGTGCGCGTCCTCGCCGTAGACGTAGCCGAGCTCGGCCTCCATGTCGCCGTTGAGATCCACTACCTCGTCCTGGGTGGCGAACCCGGGAGACGCGGCGTCCGCGGTCGATCCTGTCGCGATGATGTCGTCCATGTCGGCTCCTGTGTCGTCGGCGTCGCCGAGGTGCGAGAAGGGCAGCGGACCACGTCGGAGATGGGGCGTCGGTGTGGACGCGTAGGCGGCGGGCGGCGAGTAGTTGTATGGAGGGTACTGCACGCCGACGAAGGCGGACGAGGGTGTGCGCGTCGCGGGGTGGCCATGGGGGAAGGTCACGTTTGGGTTGAACCCCCCGTGCGCGTCGCCGTCGGCGTAGCCGGGCAACGACATCCTCATGGAGAGCCGACGCCTTGCTGTCCCCAGGGCGCGTACAGGGCGTGGCTGACGGCGGGTGGATTCATCATCCCCGCGTGGTCGACCGATGAGGAAGACGCCGCCGCACGCGCCGCGTTGTCGCGGGCCTTCTTGGCAATGGCCCTGTTCCGCCGGTCGGTGGTGACTGCGTCGCGTCGCTGAATTTCCACCCTCCACTCGGCGCTCGACTGCCCGGTGGCTTCGATGGCGGCGCCCTCGGCTTCCTCTGCTTCGGCTAGGCCACGGTGCCAGTCGTGGTTGCCACCGCGCGCGGCATGGCGTACTTCTTCGGCGGCATGGCGGCGACTGGAAGGCGAGCTGGAGGGGGTTTGGCGGGAGAAAGGAAGAGAATGACGGGAGGAAGGCGAGCGAGCGGGAGAGATGTGAGGGAAAAGCGTCAAGAAACAGCGGGAAAAGTCCCTCGGGTCGCCGCCAGGGCGGGCCTACGCGCCTTTTTCGCTTGCGCCGGCTCCCCAAACGCCCCCCAGGGCGCCGGGTTCGGGCTGGGTCCGCCGGCACCAGTTTTTACTCGAACCGGCGAAAAACGGGCTTCTGAGGACGCGACTGGACCGTTTTTTTGACGCCAGCGCGGCAAAGTCGCCTAGGAAGAGCCTGTTGGGGGCGCGGCTGGAGATGCCCTTATGGCCTAGTGATCGAGTGGAAGAGACACCGCGAGTCGGAAGGCGCCACGCCACCGCCCCCGGAGTTGCTTTCCTCTAGCGAGAAGGTCAGGCCATCAGGGCCACCGTGTCGCACGTGCGAACGAGCTTATGATTGGCGCCTCCGCCAGCCAGCCAGCAGCAACAAAAGAATGGCTGCGTGATCTGCGTGGACCGATCGGTATGCATCAGATCAGAAGAACGTACAACGTACAGCGAAAGCGAGAGGCGGCCACTAGCTAGTCGCTCGATCGTTCCATATGATTGGCGGCTCTGCGATGTGCGTGCGTACGTACGTACTCGCAGCAAAAGTGCAAATCGATCGTGCGTTGTATAGTACTGTACAATAATATGCATGCATGTACCGGTGGTTGCAATGCACTTACGCTCCCGAGTGAGTTGCATGATACAGCCCATTGGCAAGTCGTTGCTCCTACTACTTGCTAGGTACGTACCTTGGGAATTATAACTTTATAAGATGGCATCATCGATCGATACATACATTTGTTTTTGGTGGTCCTGCATGCGTGCGCGCTCTAGCCTCAGGAAAGGCCCCCTTGGAAGAAAGCTAGCTACAGTAAAGCTTATGATTGATTGCACATCTGAGAAAGCTAGCCATCGTATTCTAGTTTCTTGCATGCAGCTGAGCTTCTTCGGTCGCTGAATTACCAGGACCGACGGCTGCAGCACTCCTACCCGTTCTCTTCTTTTTGAGATACGGTGTTGCAGTTTATTGCGTGCTCCTGTGTCTGTGGCTGTGTGTATTGGTTGCTGTTGGAGAGGGCGACAACGCCGACATGCACGGTAGCTGGATAGCCATGTGGGCTACCAAATGGATGCGGACCAACTCGATCTCGATCGCATATTAATTGGGTCGGTGGTGTGTGCGTGCGTGCATGCATGCTCTCCTGCACATGGCCTGGCTGCCCTCTCCACTCCTCTCGTGTCGTCGAATGATACGCACGCGCGCGCCAATGATGCATCATTTCATACCATGATCCATCTCTGATTGAACACGGAATGGCAAGGCTCCAGCACCGCACGTACACGTACGGCGTCCCAAAATGGAACTGAAGCTGTCCGTACGTGGCATGGCATGCAGCACCAACAAGTTTTACCTAACATGTACTACGACCATATATATACTTCTGTGCCATCTCACGTCGGTCTTTTATCTATGTAAATTTAATCCTACATTTTTTTTCAAGAGTATGCAATTGCGTACTATATTTTTATAGAAGGCGGAATACAAGATGACTACAACTCGCCGTGACAACAAATGTAGTACAAACTCTACACCAAGGCTAGTCGAAGACAGCTACCGTCAACATTGCAACTACAACACAAAAGAGCCTGTCCAACTAAGCAACATGGCCGCGTCTCGACCGACGCCAAACACCTCCGAAGATTAGCAGCTCCAACTGAACAGCCACCATCCTACTTACTTCCAAGGGGGTGGTACTAGCTAGTACAGTACTTTGTTTTTGTCATTCACTTTGACGTGTATAACTATATATTGACCTGATATGCTGTCGCAAACGAACAGTACGGATTATCCCACCAGAGATACGGTCAACAAAGCATCTCGCGGAGTTTTGGATCCATCTCGTCATGTTTTCTGTTGATTTGTTTCTCAATGCCTCACGGGGTTGTCTCGAGTGCAGATATTAGGGAGCCATCGGTCGTCTTGTAGGCTTGTACAGTAGCTAATATTGGCATACATGGCCACACGAGCACTACATTAGTAGCTAGTGGCAGTAGTTGATTTCTAGCAGTGCTTCTAGAACTTGTCGATCTTGTCGGATCAGTGGATCAAATATCCATTAATCTGTTTGTGGTACGTATATATGGGTGGGTTATTTGTCCTGATTCCTGACGTTGATTGCACATTGTTTTTCTCCTGTTTGAAAGCTTGACGGGTGTCGTCAGTGCTAACATAAGCAGGATTTCGAATCCCGGGAAACACTACTTCGATCCAAGTACTGCATCAGCATCGATCCTCTCGCGGGATCCCGGGAAACATTGCCCCTTGCGCAACTATTTTTGGCACTCAGTACGTCAGGCTGGAAATGCAGATCGAATAGTACATTTGACTGATATTAAAGAGATAAATACGACACTAGTCCTATACACACAAATAGTTGATCTCCACTAACTCAATTCTGGTGACAAGCAACTATGCCAACTCAGCATGCTACCATACATCCCCACTAACTTTAATTCTTTTGCGCAAACGGTAAACCCCGAACGTTGGATTCTTGTTTATGGCAAATCGAATGGTTTTTATAGCAATTTAGTTGTCGCGTGGATGACAAGTTTAGCTGCTAAGTAGGGCAATTTCCTGGCCAGAAATAAACTGAGGATGGATTTGCCTTGCTTACTAACTAAACTTTCCATGGTCAATAAGTATAAATTGCCAAAAAAAACCTTAGCCTCGGTCAAATCCGGAACGTTCAGGACTTATGGGCATCCTTCTTTTAACATGCAACTATGGCAACTCGCCATGCCATTATGCATGAGAAAAAAGACTCACCTTAACATGCACAATGCATGCTATTCATATTCAATAAATATTCCGCAACTATATAATAATCAAATACAGTAAATTATATATGTATTAGTTTCAGTTCCCTTATTGCTAATCCAAAGAATGAACATTTATACTACCATTACCATATCTCATAGAAATATCTGGAACACATCCAATTCCCGTAGCAACACGTGTGGTGCATATGTGGATCATTGAACTCACATGCTCTAGCGAGGGCGTCATGTCTCACATGCTAGAAAAATATATAAATCGGGGAGAAATCCGTGAATCTCACTAAACTCTTAGTGAATGCATCTACATGTGTAAATTTGAGCACCAAGGTTTAAATATTCTAGTCAATACAGAACATTTATCGACAACCTTAGTTGGTAAATAAGTAAAAAAAATGAATAATATGATCAAATAGTTGTGCCATTTGCATTTCAGCAACATTCAAAGTTATTTACCTTCAAAGAAAAACCTAATGGACTCCCAAGCAGTATAAATAGTAACCTAAATTTGTGATTATGAAGACTTGAACTAAGATGGTGAACTGCATACTTGTTCCATGAGCTCCATTGGAAGACATCTTGGACCCTGAAATTCTGGAAGTTACAATGATTCCTGGAAATAAAAGAACTAACAAAACGGGTATTGTGAAATCAAATCAAAAAATATTTCCTCAAAACTGAAATTTGATAATCCATGGAACCTAAAAGAACTGAAATGTTTCATAAAAAAGACCATAAAACATTGGATTGTGAAATGGTTCTTCTTAGAAATCTTAATATTGGATCTCATAAGAATTCCAAAGTCCAAACGCTGAATATCTACAAAGCCATAATTAAACAACTTCATGAATCCCCGATTTTACAATAGTTTAGGGTCCAACTCGTTATTGAGTTCATGGAGGAAATACCAGACGGTTCAGTGGTTGAGGAGCGAAAGATGGATTATTATGTTCCTCCAAACGACACTCTGCAGCACACGGTTGCACAGTAGAGCAGATTAGTATGGACAGACACGCGTGGTTAGCAGTCCCGAACTAAAAAAGGCAGTGCAGTACAAGTACGGTGTGGCTCACGGATAGGCATGCATCGGCTACGGCTAGGCTCCAAAAGCCAAACTAGGCATGGAACCTCGGAAAGCAAGAGCACGGCAACAGCAAGTAGGCAAGTACACGAGAGTGGTCATGGCCGATCAAAAGTCGTTCGCTGTTCACGTCCGTGCATCCATGCACGCATGCACATGTTCCGTAGTCGTAGGCACTGTACCACCATGCATCCTCTACGGAGCTCTAGCCACGTACTAGTACGCCCGCATGCATGCATGCATGCACGGTCGGTTTCCCGCGCATGCCCGCACCGCGCGCCGGGGCATGCAGTTACGGCCACGTGCACCCGTGCCATGACCATGCTGCCTGCCTAGCCTTATTAGGTTTGGTACTGCTACCAGCTAGCTAGTGTGGGCGTGTGTACACGTACCGTACGTGTGTGTGGAGACGTCGCTAGCATGGCTAGCTAGAGCAATGGGGTGCTGCTATAGTGTACGCGTATGAATTTATTGTATTGTTGATCTGTGTACAGGACTACACCGCATTGACCATGTATCCTGCTCCATACGGGCGGATCGAGCACTGTGTCCATCGAGGACGACGCATCACGTCATGGGATAAACACACGTATACTGTTGCAAAAACAAAAAGGTATAGGTATACATGTTGCAGGCATGGGTGGGATGGATAATTGTATCATGCAGATTCCGGGCTACGACTTGCTAGCTTCTCGCGACGGCATGCAGCTGTGTTTTTTTTAAACTATAATGGCGCTCTATTAAAATGAAACTTTCTGGAACTAGCGCAACCCGCAAATCGATATCACATACCAGTCTGCAAATATTGAAGGGTGTGTGTGTGTATTAGCCCCTCCCTCCCCTCCCGCGCCGCTCCCGCGCGGCGACCGGGAGGGCAAACCCCAGCGCCGCCAAGCGAGCTCTCCCTTCTCCTGCCCTCTCCTTGCCGCCGCCGGGCTGCGTCGCCGGGCAAAGCCCGGTCGGCGTCGGCGGCGGCGGGGCATCTCCTCCCCACGCGCGATGTCGGCAGGCGCGGGCGTCTGCATCGAGCGGTGGCGGCGCGCTGGCGGCGGGGCGTGACGACGCGATGGCGGGCGGTGCGGCCTGCTGCTCCCGCTGGCACCTGGCCGAGGCGTGGAGGTTGCGCGGGGCCGCCGGGCTGGCTCGATCTGGCTCGGCCAGATCTGGATGCCTGGGTTGCGCGGGCACCGCCGGGGCTGCCGCCGGCGGGTGGTCCGGTGCTGGTATGCTGGGGCGGCGGCCCCAGGCTGAGGCGGATTCGCTCTCTTCTCCCCGGAGCGGAGTCCCGTCATGGTGGCTGGTCGGGAGTTGCGGCGGATGTGCGGCGGTGTCCCGGCGGAGGCGCTGATGTCCCTGGCCGTGAGGGCGGCGGGGATGCGGCGGGTGGAGGCAGGCAGGCGCTGGTCTCCCTCGACCAGGGGCTGCGGTGGACGCGCCTACTAGGCGGCGTGGTGGTCTGCGGATGTGGCGCGGCGGCATTCGGTTCCCCTCTCCACGGTGATGGCCCAAGGTGGCAGCTTTGCCCCCCACTTCCAGTTTGCTGAACTCCGGAGATGATGGGCGTGGCCAAGGAGAAATCCGGCGCTGCTACGGCTGCGGGCAACGGCGACGCTCGTGGGCGCCGTCTCCTCCCTGGAGGCGTTGTCATGGCCATGTCCATCCGCTCTACTGACACCGGAGGAAACTCTAGGCTCGGTTCACCGGGCCAGGCAGCGGTGGCGTATCGGCGCCGTCCCCTTCTTGGAGGCGCTGCCTAGGTGCTTGGGGTGTCGTCCGGGCACGCGGCTGGTGGGTTGCCTCGCTCGCCTCGGCGGTGTGGCTTGAGGTGCATGGCTGTCATGTGCGGGATGTTGCTGTGGACATGAGCATCCGCGGCGCTATGTACTCCATCATCGATGCCTCATCGGCCATATCTTCTTCGAGTCAGACTAGCTCCCGCTGTCACTGGCCGATCTTCTAGGCACCATCGGTGGAGAGTGCGTTGATCTAGTTTGGTTAAGTGATTTGTCGTGCTACGAGGTGTTTGATACCGGGGGATGCGGCCTGTGTGCTTTGTGTCCGTACTTTTCGCCATTGTTTGGCTTAAGTTTGGGCAAGGGTGTTAGTTGCCGATGTTGTCACGGTGATTGTGGGTGTTAACCTCTCGGGGTGGCACATTGCCGAAAGGCGTTGTATCAGCCGTCTTGGCTCTTCTTCTATGAATATATGATACGCATGCTTGTGCGTATTTGAGAAAAAAAGTCTGCAAATATTGATGCGGGAGCCAGTCATCCAAGCTAGCAGCATATTCTCAATTTTTTTCTAAAGTCCATATACATGCGCCCACTTAAAATAGCCGCATATCTAATTATAATTTAGCTAAAAAATATCCAAATGTTCAAAGCAGCAGTAGTTTTAATATAATATTACACTCCAACAATACTGTCCCCTTTAACCACCCACAAAATGGTCAATTAGATCACCCTTCCGTTGCTCATGAGATGCTCGATGCCGAATTTATTGATACGTTTGAACAAACTCATCAAATGTGGCCGAATTCTGGTCTGGAAGTTCAATAGGATCACTCATTTTCTCAAATTCAAGACCTACGACAGCAGCCTCACCATCATCCTCGATGATTTTGTTGTGCATGATCACAAAACATGTCATCACCTCCCACAAGGTCTCCGGATCCCACTATTTAGCAGGTCCACGAACGACAACAAGCAGAACTTCAAATGTCCTCTCAACATCCTATCTTGTCGTTTTTTGTTTTCGGTCAAAGTGAGACTTTTCTAGCAAACAGGGTCAGAGATGGTCTTGACAAAGATAGCCCACGGAGGATAGATACGGTCAACCAGATAGTAGCTCATATTGTATTCATGCCCTGACAGTATAGTGACAAGGAGGACCCATCGCGATTAGGATCCCATGAACTAGGAGTGCCAGCACCAGTTCCTCGATCTTCCTTCTACATGCATACATGGTCATGGCTTTCATTCACTAGTAGGAAACAGGGCATTACTCCCGGTTCCAGTCCTGTACAGAAAGGTCGGGACTAAAGCCAAAAACCTTTAGTCCCGGTTCGCTTACGAACTGGGACAGAAGGGGCTCCACGTGACCGTTGCGTGGCGCCCAGGCAGGAGGACCTTTGGTCCCGGTTGGTAACACCATCCGGGACCAAAAAGCATTCACGCGTCAGCAGCTGGCAGTAGCTGGGGTTTTGTTTTTTCTAAGGGGGGGGGGGAGGTTAGGGGGTTTTGTAGGGTTAATTTAAGGGTTTCATATTGTGTTAGCTAGCTAATAGAGAGAAGTGACCTCTCTTTCTCCGTGCTTTGTCGATGCTAACTGCTATACATATAGAGAGAACTCGACACGCTAGCTAGCAAGCAAATGAAGGAACCATTAATTACAGAAGATCGTCATGAACATACATAGAGAGAAGTGACCTCTCTTTCTTCGAGAGATTGGTCGAACAACAAGTTTTTGTATATCTATCCGACGCTACTACATATATACAATATAACATCTCTTACAATCCCTAACATCTAAAGTCTATGTCAATTTCGAGATGGTATTCTCCCTTCTCATTGATGACATGGTCAAGAAAGAATCCCATCAATTCCTCTTGAATTGCTCGTATGCGATCATGTGGTAGGAGTTCATCCCGCATCTGCCATATCTAATTTAAAGAAAGGGGGTCAATACATATATATGAATGAAACTCAACACAAATGATGGTAATAAAATAAATTTGTGAATATTATTGTTTACGTACTTCATATTGTTTTTCAGAGTAGCTCCACTGAAAGGTCATGTTGTAGATGAACTCGCAAACGTAGTATCCACAAAAATCATTCCGGGCTTCCTGCCACAAGCACTTTACGAGAAATAGAGTTCTATCAAACTGATAATCAAGCATGGTAAATGGTATTGATGAAAGTAGAATCAATGGGAGATGCGCGAAACTAGCTAGTACTACTTACTTTCGGGTGTGTAAATCGCAGCTCCCTCGGCAGTCCTGGAGCAATTCCGGTGAATTCTTTCCAAACCCTGCCGGACAAAGAAAATAATTACTTGATATCAATACATGAACAAAGTTGCCGATATGGTGCGATAATGATCGATTGAACTTACTTCTGGAGCATTGCATTCATGTCCGCATAGTCCTGGGGATCTTTTCATCTCGAGTCTAAGACAACTACTACTCCTCGGTCAAGCTTAATCCCTAGCAAAATGAAGTGAAAATTGTGCACGCATGCATAACTCATCAATTATACATTACTATAACCTTGAGTAAGCGAAACCGAATATGCACAAGACAATAACACTCACTCGAAGTTGTAAGGAAAGAGTATTTTCTCTTTGTTTTGATTTCGAAGTAAGGATTGTAGCAGGTTCTTCTCAGTATCTTTGACTCTATTTTTAACCGACCATTCATTTATGGTATTTGGGTTAATGAACCCAATGTCATAGATTTGTGTTTTTTTGCATTCGACGATCTTCAATCTGCATAATATAGTGAGTATAATTAATATATACATGCAATGAATGAGGTGAGCTATCGAGACTTAATTACAGAAGTAATACTTACAAACAGTAGCAAGTCATGAGTCGTTTGCGTTAGCTAGGCATAAGGCAAGGATCTAAGTTTTGTCATCCTTGTTATTAACTTTATTAGAGGTATTTTCATCATGAGTCTTCGTAAACACAACATAAAACATGTTATCCATAGAGGCCTTAGCAATCCTAAGTTGGTTTTCATCATACCCCTTTTGATTTCCCGCAACAATCCAAGAGTAGGGTTGATTAACATTATTGAAAACTTGTTGGATTATGTCTAGAACTGGGACTTCCTTTTTAAGATTCTCATCAAAGATTTTATTTTCCCCAAGCAAATGTCTTAAACCATAGTCACTATTGTAAAGAATTTCATCTATCACAGGTTTTTCATGATGCATACCATAAAAGTCAAAGATTTCCCTAGCTTCACGTATTATGTAGTCAAACTCATTCATATGAACAAGAGTGGCCAACTTTTTAGCTCTAGGATTCTTTATAACAGGGAGCTCAAAAAACAATCTTTGCAAGGTAGGATGGGTACGAATAAATTTACTTTCAAGTTTCAGAACTAGTGCTGAAATAGCATCCGCATAAGATCTAGTAGTTTTAAGTATAGGGGCATCATCAAGACTAAGCTTCCCGACACAACTGAAAAATTCTTGGATACGTTCTTTTCCCATAATGTTCCCTTGCCCCAAAATAAAGGTTTTAGCATCCAGATTGCCCGTACGTCCAGTTTAAGGAGTTAGGCCATCATCTATTGGTGCCATACCGAAATCACTCATGATTGCAAGCAAAGGATATATCTGACAAGAAAACGGCGAACGGAAAATAAAGGCGAAGAAAACGGCAAATTTTTGTGAAGTGGGGGAGAGGAAAATGAGAGGCAAATGGCAAATAATGTAAATTGCAAGGAGATGAGATTTGTGATTAGGAACCTGGTATATGTTGAAGATCCTCCCCGACAATGGCGCCAGAAATTCCTTTTGATGTCGCTTGAAGCTACGTTAGTATTTCCCCAAAGAGGAAGGGATGATGCAGCACAGCGGCGGTAGGTATTTCCCTCATATATGAAACCAAGGTTATCAAACCAGTAGGAGAACCAAGCAACATAACGTAAACAGCCCCTACACATAGATAACAAATCCTCACAACCCGACGTGTTAAAGGGGTTGTCAATCCCTTTTGGGTAACGGTGCCAAAATTTGGTGCATGACGGGAAAATGGTTGTAAATATTGATAGATCGAACACCAAATAAAATAAATTGCAGCCAAATATTTTTGGATTTTTGGTTTAATATATCTGAAAATAAAAGCAAATAAAAATAGATCGCAAAGGCAAATAATATGGGAAAGAAGACCCGGGGGCCGTAGGTTTCGCTAGTGGCTTCTCTTGAGAAAAATATCAAAGCGATGGGTGAACAAATTACTGTTGGACAACTGATAGAACTTCAAATAATTATGACGATATCCAGACAATGATCATGATATAGGCATCACGTCCAAGATTAGTAGACCGACTCCTGCCTGCATCTACTACTATTACTCCACACATCAACCGCTATCCAGCATGCATCTAGTGCATTAAGTTCATGGAGAAACAGAGTAATGCAATAAGAATGATGACATGATGTAGACAAGATCTATCTATATAGAGATAGACCCCATCGTTTTATCCTTAGTAGCAACGATACATACGTGTCGGTTCCCCTTCTGTCACTGGGATCAAGCACCGTAAGATCGAACCCACTACAAAGCACCTCTTCCCATTGCAAGATAAATATATCAAGTTGGCCAAACAAAACCCAGATATCAGAGAAGAAATACAAGGCTATAAGCAATCATGCATAAAAGAGATCAAAGAAACTCAAATACTTTCATGGATATAAAAAGATAGATCTGGTCATAAACTCGAAGTTCATCGATCCCAACAAACACACTGCAAAAGAGTTACATCATATGGATCTCCAAGAGACCATTGTATTGAGAATCAAGAGAGAGAGATGAAGCCATCTAGCTACTAACTACGGACCTGAAGGTCTACAAAGAACTACCCACGCATCATCGGAGAGGCACCAATGGAGGTGGTGAACCCCATCCGAGATGGTTCTAGATTGGATCTGGTGGTTCTGGACTCTGCGGCGACTGGATGAATATTTCATCGACTCCCCTAGGGTTCTGAAAATATTGGGGTATTTATAGAGCAAAGAGGCGGTCTGGGGGGCACCCGAGGTGGGCACAACCCACCAGGGCGCGCCTGGGCCTCCTGGCGTGCCCTGGTGGGTTGTCCCCTCCTCGGGACTCCCCCAGGTGCAACCAGGGCCCAACATGTTCCTTCTGGTCCATAAAAAATCTCCATAAAGTTTCATGGCATTTGGACTGTGTCTGATATTGATTTTCTGCGATGTAAAAAACACGGAAAAAATAGGAACTGGCACTTGGCACTATGTCAATAGGTTAGTACCAAAAATGATATAAAATGACTATAAAATGATTATAAAACAACCAAGATTGATAATATAACAGCATGGAACAATAAAAAATTATAGATACGTTGGAGACGAATCAAGAGGGTTATGGCAAAAGCTGGATGCACTTCGTGTACAAAATGGACAATCTCTTTCGAAGTATCAGGGTTTAGGACGAAAACTCATATGTTACAAAAGGCATTTCATTTCTTCACATGTAACTGCATTTTGATATTCTAGATCAAAGGCATCATCATAATAGTTGTGGAGAGAAAGTCTTCACTTTTTCTTCGCTTGTGACATTTGCTTATTGCGCCGTAACCATGGATAATCTTCATCATTTAACAGGGTGCTTGGGTCAGCCTTGACTTTGATGGGAGGAATTTCATGAAATTTTTCATAATCTTCAGACATGTCTATCTTGCCCTCCACTCCACGATGTCTCTTTTTCCTGAAAGAACTATGTGGTGCTTTGGCTCATCGTATGATGTATTCGCTTCCTTATCCTCTCTTTTTCTCGGTTTGGTAGACATATCCTTCACATAGAAAACATGCGCCACATCATTGGCTAGGACGAATGGTTCGTCTGTGTACCCAAGTTTGTTCAGATCCACTTTTGTCATTCCGTACCGTGGGTCTACCTATACCCCGCCTCCTGACAAATTGACCCATTTGCACTGAAACAAAGGGACCTTAAAATCATGTACATAATCAAGTTCCCATATGTCCACTATCTAACCATAATATGTGTCATTTCTCCTCTTGGTTGCTGCATCAAAGCGGACACCACTATTTTGGTTGGTGCTCTTTTGATCTTGGGCGATCGTGTAAAATGTATTCCCATTTATCTTGTACCCTTTGTAAGTCAATACAGTCGAAGATGGTCCCCTGGTCAACGAGTATAGCTCATTAGAAATAGTGTTGTCACCCATGAGACGTGTTTGCAACCAACTGCCGGAAGTCCTGATGTGTTCACATGTAATCCAGTCGTCACACCGCTCCAGGTGTTTGGAGCACAGAATATTCTTGTGTTGACATACAGGGTCACCAAGGTGAATTATGTAGAACTGTGTAGTTTGCTTGAGACCAAGAATGCCCGTCCCTACATATTATTGAGTCTGCTCCTAGCGTGCCTTTTCCAGTCAGTATCCCCTCATACCGCGATTGAGGGAGACCAATCTTCTTAAGGTCAGGAATGAAGTCAACACAAAACCCAATGACCTCCTCTATTTGATGGCCCGTGGAGATGCTTCCTTCTGGCCTAGCGCGGTTACGAACATATTTCTTTAAGACTCCCATGAACCTCTCAAAGGGGAACATATTGTGTAGAAATACAGGGCCCAGAATGGCAATCTCGTCGACTAGATGAACTAGGACATGCGTCATGATATTGAAGAAGGATGGTGGGAACACCAGCTCAAAACTGACAAGACATTGCGCCAAATCACACCTTAACCTTGGTAGGATTTCTGGATCGATTACCTTCTGAGAGATTGCATTGAGGAATGCACATAGCTTCACAATGGCTAATCGAACATTTTCCCGTAGAAGCCCCCTCAATGCAACTAGAAGCAGTTGCGTCATAATCACGTGGTAGTCATGAGGATTTAGGTTCTGGAACTTTTTCTCTGCCATATTTATTATTCCCTTTATATTTGACGAGAAGCCAGATGGAACCTTCATACTGAGCAGACATTCAAAGAAGATTTCCTTCTCTTCTTTGGTAAGAGCGTAGCTGGTAGTACCTTCATACTGCTTTGGAGGCATGCTGTATTTTTCATGCACATGGTGCTGGTCCTCCCGTGCCTCCCGTGTATATTTTGTTTTCCTATACACGCCCAAGAACCCTAGAAGGTTCACGCAAAGATTCCTCATCATGTGCATCACGTCGATTGTAGAGCGGACCTCTAGGTCTTTCCAATAGGGTAGGTCCCAAAATATAGATCTCTTCTTCCACATGGGTGCGCGTCCCTGAAAGATCTTGGATGTCGCCTAGAGGGGAGTGAATAGGCGCTTGAAAATAATTACGGTTTAGGCTTGAACAAGTGCGGAATAAACCTAGCGGTTAATTTGATAAGCACAAAACCTAAAACAACTAGGCTCACCTATGTACACTGCTACCTCTTGAGCACTGCGTTGGTTTTCCCCGAAGAGGAAGGGATGATGCAGCTAAGTAGCGTAAGTATTTTCCTTAGTTTTTGAGAACCAAGGTATCAATCTAGTAGGAGGCTATGCATGAGTCCCTCGTACCTGCACAAAACAAATAAATCCTCGCAACCAACGCGAATAGGGGTTGTCAATCCCTACACGGCCACTTACGAGAGTGAGATTTGATAGATATGATAAGATAATATTTTTGGTATTTTTGTGATAAAGATGCAAAGTAAAATAAAGGCAAAGTAAAAAAGCAAAGGAAATAACTAAGTAGTAGGAGATTAATATGATGAAGATAGACCCGGGGGGCATAGGTTTCACCAGTGGCTTCTCTCAAGAGCATAAGTATTCTACGGTGGGTGAACAAATTACTGTTGAGCAATTGACAGAATTGAGCATAGTTATGAGAATATCTAGGTATGATCATGTATATAGGCATCACGTCCGAGACAAGTAGACCGACTCCTGCCTGCATCTACTACTATTACTCCACTCATCGACCGCTATCCAGCATGCATCTAGAGTATTAAGTTAAAAACAGAGTAACACCTTAAGCAAGATGACATGATGTAGAGGGATAGACTCATGCAATATGATGAAAACCCCATCTTGTTATCCTTGATGGCAACAATACAATACGTGCCTTGCTGCCCCTACTGTCACTGGGAAAGGTTAAGGAAATATGCCCTAGAGGCAATAATAAAGTTATTATTTATTTCCTTATATCATGATAAATGTTTATTATTCATGCTAGAATTGTATTAACCGGAAACATAATACATGTGTGAATACATAGACAAACAGTATGTCACTAGTATGCCTCTACTTGACTAGCTCATTGAATCAAAGATGGTTAAGTTTCCTAGCCATAGACATGAGTTGTCATTTGATTAACGGGGTCACATCATTAGAGAATGATGTGATTGACTTGACCCATTCCGTTAGCTTAGCACTTGATCGTTTAGTTTGTTGCTATTGCTCTCTTCATGACTTATACATGTTCCTATGATTATGAGATTATGCAACTCCTGTTTACCGGAGGAACACTTTGTGTGCCACCAAACGTCACAACATAATTGGGTGATTATAAAGGTGCTCTACAGGTGTCTCTGAAGGTACTTGTTGGGTTGGCGTATTTCGAGATTAGGATTTGTCATTCCGATTGTCGGAGAGGTATCTCTAGGCCCACTCGGTAATGCACATCACTATAAGCCTTGCAAGCATTGCAACTAGTGAGTTAGTTGCGGGATGATGTGTTACGGAACGAGTAAAGAGACTTGCCGGTAACGAGATTGAACTAGGTATTGAGATACCGACGATCGAATCTCGGGCAAGTAACATACCGATGACAAAGGGAACAACGTATGTTGTTATGCGATTTGACCGCTAAAGATCTTCGTAGAATATGTATGAGCCAATATGAGCATCCAGGTTCCGCTATTGGTTATTGACCGGAGACGTATCTCGGTCATGTCTACATAGTTCTCGAATCCGTAGGGTCCGCACGCTTAAAGTTCGATGACAATTATATTATGAGTTTATGTGTTTTGATGTACCGAAGGAGTTCGGAGTCCCGGATGAGATTGGGGATATGACGAGGAGTCTCGAAATGGTCGAGACATAAAGATCGATATATTGGACGACTATATTCGGACATCGGAAAGGTTCCGAGTGATTCAGGTGTTTTCGGGAGTATCGGGGAGTTACGGGAATTCGTATTGCGCCTTAATGGGCCATACGGGAAACGAGAGAAAGGCCTCAAAGGGTGGCCGCACCCCTCCCCATGGGCTGGTCCGAATTGGACTAGGGAGGGGGGCGCCCCCTTCCTTCCTTCTCCTTTTCCCTTCCCTTTCCTTCCCTCCTACTCCTACTACTTGGAAGGGCTCCTAGTTCTACTAGGAAAGGGGGAATCCTACTCCCGGTGGGAGTAGGACTCCCCTAGGGCGCGCCATAGAGAGGTCCGGCCCTCCCCCTCCACCACTCATTTATATACGGGGGCAGGGGGCACCCCAAAGACACAACAATTGATCAAGTTGATCTTTTAGCCGTGTGCGGTGCCCCCCTCCATCATAGTCCACCTCGATAATACTGTAGCGGTGCTTAGGCGAAGCCCTGCGTCGGTAGAACATCAACATCGTCATCACGCTGTCGTGCTGACGAAACTCTCCCTCAACACTCGGCTGGATCGGAGTTCGAGGGACGTCATCGGGCTGAATGATACGTCTCCGTCGTATCTACTTTTCCAAACACTTTTGCCCTTGTTTTGGACTCTAACTTGTATGATTTGAATGGAACTAACTCGGACTGATGCTGTTTTCAGCAGAATTACCATGATGTTGTTTTATGTGCAGAAAACAAATATTCTCGGAATGACCTGAAACTCCACGGGAGGTCTTAGAAAAAATAAGAAAAAATCCTCGCCAAATATGAAGACCAGGGGGCCCACACCCTTTCCACGAGGGTGGGGGGCGTGCCCCCTACCTCATGGGCCCCCTGTTGACCGTCCAACACCAACTCCAACTCTATATATTTGCTTTCGGAGAGAAAAAATTAGAGAGAAGAAATCATCGCGTTTTACGATACGGAGCCGCCGCCAAGCCCTAAAACCTCTCGGGAGGGCTGATCTGGAGTCCATTCGGGGCTTCGAAGAGGGGGATTTGTCGCCGTCGTTATCATCAACCATCCTCCATCACCAATTTCATGATGCTCACCGCCGTGCGTGAGTAATTGCATCGTAGGCTTGCTCGACGGTGATTGGTTGGATGAGATTTATCATGTAATCGAGTTAGTTTTGTTAGGGTTTGATCCCTAGTATCCATTATGTTCTGAGATTGATGTTGCTATGACTTTGCTATGCTTAATGCTTGTCACTAGGGCCCAAGTGCCATGATTTCAGATCTGAACCTATTATGTTGTCATGAATATATGTGAGTTCTTGATCCTATCTTGCAAGTCTATAGTCACCTACTATGTGTTATGATCCGGCAACCCCGAAGTGATAATAATCGGGACCACTCCCGGTGATGACCATAGTTTGAGGAGTTCATGTATTCACTATGTGCTAATGCTTTGTTCCGGTTCTCTATTAAAAGGAGGCCTTAATATCCCTTAGTTTCCAATAGGACCCCGCTGCCATGGGAGGGTAGGACAAAAGATGTCATGCATGTTCTTTTCCATAAGCATGTATGACTATATACGGAATACATGCCTACATTACATTGTTGAAATGGAGCTAGTTCTGTGTCACCCTATGTTATGACTGTTACATGATGAACCGCATCCGGCATAATTATCCATCACTGATCCGGTGCCTACGAGTTTTCCATATACTGGTTTACGCTTATTTACTTTTCTGTTGCTACTATTACAATCACTACAAAATACCAAAAACATTACTTTTGCTGTCTTTACTTTTGTTGCCGCTACCACCACTATCATATTACTTTGCTACTAAACACTTTGCTGCAGATACTAAGTTTCCAGGTGTGGTTGAATTGACAACTCAGCTGGTAATACTTGAGAATATTCTTTGGCCCCCCTTGTGTCGAATCAATAAATTTGGGTTGAATACTCTACCCTCGAAAGATGTTGCGATCCCCTATACTTGTGGGTTATCAAGACAAATTTCTGGCGCCGTTGCCGGGGAGCATAGCTCTATTCTTTGAGTCACTTGGGATTTATATCTGTTGGACACTATGAAGAACTTGAGAGATCCAAAAACCAAGATCCATCCCTCAACTACGAGGGGAGGTAAGGAACTGCCATCTAGCTCTGCACTTGATTCACCTTCTTTTATGAGTAAGTTTGTGACACCTACACCTGCTTCTGCTATTCGTTCTGATATGTCGCATGTTATTGATGATGCCACCTCTTCTATGCATGATACTTATGATGAAACTGCTTCTATGTCTGATACTACTGTGCCCCTTAGTGAATTTCTTGATGAACAAATTGCTAGGGCTAGAGAAAAATAAATTATTGAATCTGAATACGATGATGAAAATATGCCTGTTATTCCTGAAGGTTATCTTTTTGATATGGAATCTTCTGCTGCTATTTCTGCTTGCAGAGATAGATATGAGCTTAAGAGGTTATTAATTAAATGGAACAAAGAATCACTTAGAGATAGAATGATACCTGGCCCTGCTTTTGCTACTTCACCTATTTGTGTTCCTGATAAAGACTATGAATTCTTTGTTGATCCTGATATAATTACTTTGGTTGAATCTGATCCGTTTTATGGCTATGAATCTGAAACTGTTGTGGCACATCTTACTAAGTTAAATGATATAGCTGCCCTGTTCACTAATAATGAGAGATCACGTTACCTCTATATACTCAAAATATTTCCGTTCTCATTAAAGGGTGATGCTAAGATATGGTTTAATTCTCTTGATCCTGGTTGTGTGCGTAGTCCCCAGGATATGATTTATTACTTCTCTGCTAAATACTTCCCTGCTCATAAGAAACAAGCTGCTTTGAGGGAAATATACAATTTTGTGCAAATTAAAGAAGAGAGTCTCCCACAAGCTTGGGGGAGGCTTCTCAAGTTACTTAATGCTTTGCCTGATCATCCTCTTAAGAAACCTGAAATACTTGATATCTTTTATAATGGACTAACCGATGCTTCCAGAGATTACCTGGATAGTTGTGCTGGTTCTCTTTTCAGGGAAAGAACACCGGATGAAGCTAAAATTCTATTGAATAATATGTTGACAAATGAAAATAATTGGGCACCTCTTGAGCCAGCTCCTGCTCCAATTACTGAGTCTATCCCTAAACCAACTCCAAAGAAGAGAGGTGTTTTATTTCTCAATACCGAAGATATGCAAGAGGCAAAGAAATCTATGAAAGAAAAAGGTATTAAAGCTGAAGACGTTAAGAATTTACCTCCTATTGAAGAAATACATGGTCTTAATTCACCGCCTATTGAATAAACATATGATCTCAATTATTTATTCACTGAAGAACCTCCTGATCTCGATATCCCGACACAGGTAGTAAAGGTAAATTCTCTCTATAGATATGATAAAGCTGAAGTCCCTCCTACTAAAATTGCTAGTCAGTGCTTGGATGAGTTTGATAACTTTATGTATAAGCAAGATGACTTCAATGCTTATTTTGGTAGACAAATAAAAGAAAATGCTTATATGATTAGACGTTTGGGTGATTATATGGCTAATATTAAAGGTGAACTTAAACTTGTTAGCAAACATGCTTCTATGGTTACCACCCAAGTAGAACAAGTACTTAAAGGTCAAAAGGAAGTGCTTGATGAAATGAATAGTAAGAAAAATGATTATGCTATTAGAGTGGCTACTAGAACTGGTAGAATGACCCAGGAACCTTTTGTATCCCGAAGGCCACCCTAAGAGAATCGAGCAAGATTCTCAAAGAAATAATATTGATGTTCCTAGTTCTTCTAAAAAGAAGAAGAAGAAAAATGATAGAACTGTGCAAACTTCTAGTGAACCTATTGCTGAACCACCTGATAATCCAAATGATATTTCTATGTCTGATGCTGAAACACAATCTGGTAATGAACTTGAACCTAATGAAAATATTAATGATGATGTTCATGATGATGCTCAACCTAGTAATGATAATGATGTAGAAATTGAACCTGTTGTTGATCTTGATAACCCACAATCAAAGAATCAACATTATGATAAAAGAGACTTTTTTGCTAGGAAACATGGTAAAGAAAGGGAACCTTGGGTTCAGAAACCCATGCCTTTTCCTCCGAAACCATCCAAGAAAAAGGATGATGAGGATTTTGAGCGCTTTGCTGAAATGATTAGGCCTATCTTTTTGTGTATGAGATTAACTGATGTGCTCAAAACAAATCCATATGCTAAATATATGAAGGATATCATTACTAATAAAAGAAAGATACCGGAAGCTGAAATTTCCACCATGCTTGCTAATTATACTTTTAAGGGTGGAATACCAAAGAAACTTGGAGACCCCGGAGTACCTACTATACCTTGCTCCATTAAAAGAAATTATATTAAAACTGCTTTATGTGATCTTGGAGCCGGTGTTAGTGTTATGCCTCTCTCTTTATATCGTAGACTTGACTTGAATAAGCTGACACCTACTGAAATATCTTTGAAAATGGCTGATAAATCAACTGCTATACTTGTCGGTATTTGTGAGGATGTGCTTGTTGTGGTTGCAAACGTTACTATTTTAACGGACTTTGTTATACTTGATATTCCCGAGGATGACAGTATGTCTATTATTCTTGGAAGACCTTTTCTTAATACTGCAGGGGTTGTTATTGATTGCAACAAAGGCAATGTCACTTTTCATATTAATGGTAATGAGCATACGGTACACTTTCTGAGGAAATAACCTCAAGTTCATAGTATCAATTCTATTGGAAAAATTCCATCGATTATATTTGGAGGTTTTGAATTTCCCCTTCCTACTGTCAAGAAGAAATATGATATTCTTATTATTGGGGATGTGTATATCCCCGTTGAGGTAACTTAGTGTTATTCGAAATTTCTCCGGTTTCATGATTATCCGAATGAGTTTGTTAACAAGACTTGATCAACCTTGTTAGTGGATTCTTTTTGATGAGCATGAGATGGATGAAACTAGAAGCACAAACTTCTGTACCCTCTCTATACTTTCTGTTATTTATATTAAATAAAGTAAAAATAGTATTTTTCTGTCTGTTTCCTGACTTATCCGTGCAATATAAAAATATCCCAAAAATAAAAGTCCTCAGAATGCCATGCCAATTTAATATGATTTTTTCGGGAATATTTGAGGATTTACTGTGCAAAAATTACCGCGGGAGGAGCTGCCACCTGGCCACAAGGGTGGTAGGCGCCCCCCCTATAGGGCGCGCCCCCTACCTCGTGGGCCCACGGTGGCCCTCCTCCACTTATCCCAGCACCCATCTTCTTCCTCTGTCTCACACAAACCCAAAAAACCAACTCAAGCACGAGTTCCAGCCACTTTTGCTGTGATTTTCGATCTCCTTGCTCAAAGCACCTCTCGCAAAGCTGCTTGGGGAGATTGTTCCTTGGTATGTGACTCCTCCATTGGTCCAATTAGTTTTTGTTCTAGTGCTTTATTCTTTGCAAATTTGTGCTGCAAAGGTGACCATGTTCTTGAGCCTGCATGTCAAATTTATATGGTTCCAAGTAGTTCTAATGCTTGATATAGGCTCTAGGCACTTGTAGGAGTAGTTACTATCAGTTTTATTGAGTTTGGTTTACTTTTATTTTTGAAGTTATTAAAAATTTCAGATTGTTTCAGAAAAATTATGAGGAGATTATTGAGGGGCTCATCAAGCCAAAGCTCAACGGAAAAGACACCTAAGTCTAAGTATAATTTGCCACGCATCGCGGAGATTCGGGCGTGTGAATGGCCTTCTAAAGATTTCTTGAGAGCAGCCGGTATCTATGAAGATTTTCATGAATTGGCTCACAATGCAGGCCTCACCGCTTTCCTCCATGACTAATGCGATCAGTATCTCTTACTCACAAATACCTTTGTGCAAAACTTTTATTTTCATCCTAGGAACTCACCACCTATGGTGGAATTTCATTTATATGATGAGCCTAAGGAGATGTCACTTTTTGATTTCTGTCGGATTTGTTTAGTCCCTTTTGAGGGAAACACAGAAGAACCACATCATGATGATGTGGTTGGGTTTATTGATAATATCACTGTAGGAGAAACCAGGAAGGTTTCCGATGCACGAATCACTAGCATACATTTTCCTGTTTTGCGTTACTTTGCATTATTTGCTAGTCGTTGTTTAATTGGACGTGAAAACTCTGGAAACCTTAGTATCCCTGATTTAATTATTCTGCTCCAAGGTTTATATAGTGATAACACTTTTACTTTGGGCGGTATTATTGCTAGACGGTTAAATATGAATCGTACTAAGGGTCCCATCTTTGGAGGCATTTATGCTACACGCCTAGCCGCACATTTTAGCATACCTATTAGGCATGCCGAGAAGGAAGAAAAAGTGCTACCCCGTGTTTATCTAGATCATAAAAGTATGGTGGCACATGATTTTATTGTTAAAAATAGGGCAGAGGAGCTTAGATATCAATTGTTCTTTAATAAACATCATCCTGAGACTATTACCTTGCCTGCTCCTTCTTTGTTTGATTTGACTACAGGCACGTACCTTGTTCCGTTGGCAGCTATTCACGCCTACCGGAACCTTTCACCAGTTGAGGAGCCAGAGTCGGAACCACAATTTGATCCTTCACGACAGTCTAACTATCAGTGGGATTCGGAGATGATTGCCAGCCAGTGGCAATCGGAGCCTTCTTCTTCATCACAGTACGACCCCAACAACTATTATTATGGATATCCGCCAGGCCAGCCGTGGCCATAGACCAACTGAGGCCAAAAGCCTAAGCTTGGGGGAGTACGTATTTCTCACCGACATTACATTTATGTTCACACACACTCATTGCTAGATGTCGGTGCTCATACTTTTTCATTGTAATATCCATGCTAGTTTAATTTCTTTTTCCTTCTTTCTTCTTGTGTGTTTAGTAAACCTTAGGAAAAACCAAAAAAAATTAGTAGTAGTTTATTTTTCTGCTGTAGTAGTAATAATTAAAAAGAAAACCCAAAAATATTTCCCGTTCTTCTTCTGCTTGTTGGGAGCTTTCCCACGTAAATAGTTTTATTTCTTTTCTTTTCTTTAAGGGTTAGTAGGAGAAGACCATAATTAAATTGTTGAAGTGGCTCTTATATGCATTATTGTTGATTTAACCAAGAGCCCATATTGCCTTGTCTTCTCCTGTTTATTGAATGCTCGCAGATTCCAGCTTAGTCCAATGCACGTGCACTCTTATTATTATTCACACCATTCGGTCGTGCAAGTGAAAGGCAATTATGATGATATATGATGGACTGACTGAGATGAGAAAAGCTGGTATGAACTCGACCTCTTTTGTTTTTGTAAATATGATGAGTCCCGTGTTCTTGATTCAGCTTATTATGAATAAACATGTTTGCAATGACAATTAGAGATCATAGTTACTTGTGCCATACTTGATTAGCTATGAGTTATAATGATTTACCTTGTATGCCAACATGCTATTGAGATGATTATGATGTGGTATGATGGGGTGATATCCTCCTTTGAATGATTTAAGTGACTTGACTTGGCACATGTTCAGGCATGTAGTTGAAACAAAATCAACATAGCCTTCACGATATTTATGTTCATGGTGGATTATATCCTACTCATGCTTGCATCCAATGTTTATTAATTTTAATGCATGTACATGGCTGTTGTCGCTCTCTAGTTGGTCGCTTCCTAGTTTTTGCTAGCCTTCACTTGTACTAAGCGGGAATACTGCTTGTGCATCCAATCCCTTAAACCCCAAAGTTATTCCAGATGAGTCCACTATACCTTCCTATATGCGGTATCCACCTGCCGTTCCAAGTAAATTTGTATGTGCCAAACTCTAAACCTTCAAATAATCATTTTGTTTTGTATGCTCGAATAGCTTATGTATCAACCAAGGCTGTCCTTACTTCCGTGTTAGGCGGGTTATTCTCAAGAGGAGTGGACTCCGCTCCTCACTCATGAGAAAATGGCTGGTCACCGGGATGCCCGGTCATGCTTTATGCAAACTAAATCAAAATTAATTGCAAACAAAACTCCCCCTGGGACCTGATGTATGTTGGAGGCACTCGTTGTTTCGAGCAAGCCATGGATTGATGCTTGTTGGTGGAGGGGGAGTATAAACTTTACCATTCTGTTTGGGAACCGCCTATAATGTGTTTAGCATGGAAGATATCGCCATCTCTTAGTTGTTACGTTGACAATGAAAGTATACCGCTCATAATACAATTTACCTCTATTTCAAAACCGAGCTCTGGCACCTCTACAAATCCCTGCTTCCCTCTATGAAGGGCCTATCCATTTACTTTTATGTTGAGTCGTCACCCTCTTATTAAAAAGCACTAGCTGGAGAGCACAGCCGTCATTTGCATTCATCACTGTTAACTTATATTGGGTATGACTAAGATTGGATCTCTTTTACCATGAATTACAATGTCTAGTCAGTCCTTGATCTTTAAAGGTGCTCTACATTTATGTTTTGCGGTCTCAGAAAGGGCTAGCAAGATACCATCTTGTTATATCATATTATGATTGTTTTGAGAAAGTGTTGTCATCCGAGATTTTTTATTATGACTTGCTAGTTGATTATGCTATTGATACGAGTAATTGTGAGACCTGAGAATTATTGCAAATGTGGTTAGTTATGATCTATGCTGAAAACTTGAATGCTGGCTTGACATAGTTACAACAACAAGAGCAAACAGAGTTTGTAAAAGTTTTTCTTTATTTCTTTCAGTTTGTCAACTGAATTGCTTGAGGACAAGCAAGGGTTTAAGCTTGGGGGAGTTGATACGTCTCCGTCGTATCTACTTTTCCAAACACTTTTGCCCTTGTTTTGGACTCTAGCTTGTATGATTTGAATGGAACTAACCCTGACTGATGCTGTTTTCAGCAGAATTACCATGATGTTGTTTTATGTGCAGAAAACAAATATTCTCGGAATGACCTGAAACTCCACGGGAGGTCTTAGAAAAAATAAGAAAAAATCCTCGCCAAATATGAAGACCAGGGGGCCCACACCCTTTCCACGAGGGTGGGGGGCGTGCCCCACTACCTCGTGGGCCCCCTGTTGACCCTCCAACACCAACTCCAACTCTATATATTTGCTTTCGGAGAGAAAAAATCAGAGAGAAGAAATCATCGCGTTTTATGATACGGAGCCGCCACCAAGCCCTAAAACCTCTTGGGAGGGCTGATCTGGAGTCCATTCGGGGCTTCGAAGAGGGGGATTCGTCGCCGTCATTATCATCAACCATCCTCCATCACCAATTTCATGATGCTCACCGCCGTGCGTGAGTAATTGCATCATAGGCTTGCTCGACGGTGATTGGTTGGATGAGATTTATCATGTAATCGAGTTAGTTTTGTTAGGGTTTGATCCCTAGTATCCATTATGTTCTGAGATTGATGTTGCTATGACTTTGCTATGCTTAATGCTTGTCACTAGGGCCCAAGTGCCATGATTTCAGATCTGAACCTATTATGTTTTCATGAATATATGTGAGTTCTTGATCCTATCTTGCAAGTCTATAGTCACCTACTATGTGTTATGATCCGGCAACCCCGAAGTGACAATAATCGAGACCACTCCCGGTGATGACCATAATTTGAGGAGTTCATGTATTCACTATGTGCTAATGGTTTGTTCCGGTTCTCTATTAAAAGGAGGCCTTAATATCACTTAGTTTCCAATAGGACCCCGCTGCCACGGGAGGGTAGGACAAAAGATGTCATGCAAGTTCTTTTCCATAAGCACGTATGACTATATACGGAATACATGCCTACATTACATTGATGAATTGGAGCTAGTTCTGTGTCACCCTATGTTATGACTATTACATGATGAACCGCATCCGGCATAATTATCCATCACTGATCCGGTGCCTACGAGTTTTCCATATACTTGTTTACGCTTATTTACTTTTCCGTTGCTACTGTTACAATCACTACAAAATACCAAAAACATTACTTTTGTTGTCTTTACTTTTGTTGCCGCTACCACCACTATCATATTACTTTGCTACTAAACACTTTGCTGCAGATACTAAGTTTTCAGGTGTGGTTGAATTGACAACTCAGCTGCTAATACTAGAGAATATTCTTTGGCTCCCCTTGTGTCGAATCAATAAATTTGGGTTGAATACTCTACCCTCGAAAGTTGTTGCGATCCCCTATACTTGTGGGTTATCACTGAATGTGTGCTGAACTCGGAGGTGCCGTACGTTCGGTACTTGATCGGTCGGATCGTGAAGACGTACGACTACATCAACCGCGTTGTGCTAATGCTTCCGCTTTCGGTCTACGAGGGTACGTAGACAACAGTCTCCCCTCTCGTTGCTATGCATCACCATGATCTTGCATGTGCGTAGGAATTTTTTTGAAATTACTACGTTCCCAACAGTGGTATCAGAGCCAGGTTTTATGCGTAGATGTCATATGCACGAGTAGAACACAAGTGAGTTATGGGCGATATAAGTCATACTGCTTACCAGCATGTCATACTTTGGTTCGGCGGTATTGTTGGATGAAGCGGCCCGGACCGACATTACGCGTACGCTTACGCGAGACCGGTTCTCCCGACGTGCTTTGCACATAGGTGGCTTGCGGGTGACAGTTTCTCCAACTTTAGTTGAACCGAGTGTGGCTACGCCCGGTCCTTGCGAAGGTTAAAACAGCACCAACTTGACGAACTATCGTTGTGGTTTTGATGCGTAGGTAAGAACGGTTCTTGCTAAGCCCATAGCAGCCACATAAAACTTGCAACAACAAAGTAGAGGACGTCTAACTTGCTTTTGCAGGGCATGTTGTGATGTGATATGGTCAAGACGTGATGAGATATAAGTTGTTGTATAAGATGACCATGTTTTGTTGAAGTTATCGGCAACTGGCAGAAGCCTTATGGTTGTCTCTTTATTGCATAAGATGCAAGCGCCAAATAATTGCTTTACTTTATCGCTATGCGATATCAATAGTTGCAAGAGCAATAGTTGGCGAGATGACCAGGTAACGACACATTGATATAGATCAAGATGATGGAGATCATGGTGTCATGCCGGTGACAATGGAAATCATGACGATGCTTTGGAGATGGAGATCAAATGCACAAGATGATGATGGCCATATCATGTCACACATTTTGATTGCATGTGATGTTTATCTTTTATGCATCTTATCTTGCTTTGATTGACGGTAGCATTATAAGATGATCTCTCACTAAATTTCAAGATAAAAAGTGTTCTCCCTGAGTATGCACCGTTGCCAAAGTTCGTCGTGCCCAGACACCACGTGATGATCGGGTGTGATAAGCTCTACGTCCATCTACAACGGGTGCAAGCCAGTTTTGCACACGGAGAATACTCAGGTTAAACTTGACGAGCCTAGCATATGCAGATATGGCCTCGGAACATTGAGACCGAAAGGTCGAGCGTGAATCATATAGTAGATATGATCAACATAGTGATGTTCACCATTGAAAACTACTCCATTTCACGTGATGATCGGTTATGGTTTAGTTGATTTGGTTCATGTGATCACTTAGAAGATTAGAGGGATGTCTTTCTAAGTGGGAGTTCTTAAGTAATATGTTTAATTGAACTTAAATTTATCATGAACTTAGTCCTGGTAGTATTTCTATGTTGTAGATCAATAGCTCGCGTTTAGCTTCCCTGTTTTATTTTTGATATGTTCCTAGAGAAAACTAAGTTAAAAGATGTTAGTAGCAATGATGCGGATTGGATCCGCGATCTGAGGTTTATCCTCATTGCTGCACAGAAGAATTATGTCCTTGATGCACCGCTAGGTGACAAACCTATTGCAGGAGCAGATGCAGATGTTATGAACGTTTGGCTAGCTCAATATGATGACTACTTGATAGTTTAGTGCACCATGCTTAAACGGCTTAGAATCGGGACTTCAAAGACGTTTTGAGCGTCATGGACCATATGAGATGTTCCAGGAGTTGAAGTTAATATTTCAAGTAAATACCCGAGTTGAGAGATATGAAGTCTCCAACAAGTTCTATAGCTAAAAGATGGAGGAGAATAGCTCAAGCAGTGAGCATGTGCTCAGATTGTCTGGGTACTACAATCGCTTGAATCAAGTGGGAGTTAATCTTCCAGATAAAATAGTGATTGACAGAATTCTCTAGTCACCATCACCAAGTTAGAAGAACTTTTTGATGAACTATAATATGCAAGGGATAACAGAAACGATTCCCAAGCTCTTCGTGATGCTGAAATCGACGAAGGTAGAAATCAAGAAAAGCATAAAGTGTTGATGGTAAATAAAACCACTAGTTTCAAGTAAAGGGACAAAGGGAAGAAAGGGGAACTTCAAGAAGAACGGCAAACAAGTTGCTGCTCAAGTGAAAAAACCCAAGTATGGACCTAAGCCTGAAATTGAGTGCTTCTACTGCAATGGGACTGGTCATTGGAAGCAGAACTACCCCAAGTAATTGGCGGATAAGAAGGATGGCAAAGTGAACATAGGTATATTTGATATACATGTTATTGATGTGTACTTTACTAATGTCTATAGCAACCCCTTAGTATTTGATACTAGTTCAGTTGCTAAGAATAGTAACTCGAAACGGGAGTTGTAGAATGAACAAAGACTAGTTAAGGATGAAGTGACGATGTGTATTGGGAATGGTTCCAAGATTGATATGATCATCATCGCACACTCCCTATACTTTCGGGATTAGTGTTAAACCTAAAATAAATGTTATTTAGTGTTTGCGTTGAGCATGAATATGCTTGGATCATGTTTATTGCAATACAGTTATTCATGTAAGTTAGAGAATAATTGTTGTTCTATTTACATGAATAAAACCTTCTATGGTCATACACCCAATGAAAATGGTTTGTTGGATCTCGATCGTGGTGATACACATTTTTATAATATTGAAGCCAAAAGATGCAAAGTTAATAATGATAGTGCAACTTATTTGTGGCACTTCCATTGAGGTCATATTGGTGTAAAGCGCATGAAAAAAATCCATGCTGATGGGCTTTTGGAATCACTTGATTATGAATCAGTTGATGCTTGCGAACCATGCCTCATGGGCAAGATGACTAAGACTCCGTTCTCCGGAACAATGGAGCGAGCAACAGATTTGTTGGAAATCATACATACTAATGTATGTGGTCCGATGAATATTGAGGCTCGTGACAGGTATCATTATTTTCTGATCTTCACAGATGATTTGATTAGATATGAGTATATCTACTTGATGAAACACAAGTCTGAAACATTTGAAAAGTTCAAAGAATTTCAGAGTAAAGTGGAGAATCATCGTAACAAAAATAAAAGTTTCTACAATATGATCGCAGAAGTAAAATATTTGAGTTACGAGTTTGGCCTTCAGTTAAAACAATGTGAAATAGTTTCACTACTCACGCCACCTAGAACACCATAGTGTAATGGTGTGTCCGAACGTCGTAACCGTACTTTATTAGATATGGTGCGATCTATGATGTCTCTTACCGATTTACCACTATCGTTTTGGGGTTATGCATTAGAGACAGCTACATTCACATTAGATAGGGCACCATCTAAATCCGTTGAGATGACACTGTATGAACTATGGTTTGGCAAGAAACCTAAGCTATCGTTTCTTAAAGTTTGAGGTTGCAATGCTTATGTGAAAAAGTTTCAACCTGATAAGCTCAAACCCAAATGGGAGAAGTGCATCTTCATAGGATACTCAAAAGAAAATGTTGGGTACACCTTCTATCACAGATCTGAAGGCAAGATATTCATTGCTGAGAATGGATCCTTTCTAGAGAAGGAGTTTCTCTCGAAAGAAGTGAGTGGGAGGAAAGTAGAACTTGATGAGGTAACTGTACCTGCTCCCTTATTGGAAAGTAGTTCATCACAGAAATCTGTTCCTGTGACTACTACACCAATTAGTCAGGAAGCTAATGATGGTGATCATGTAACTTCAGATCAAGTTACTACCGAACCTCGTAGGTAAACCAGAGTGAGATCCGCACCAGAGTGGTACGGTAATCCTGTTCTGGAGGTCATGTTACTTGACCATGACGAGCCTACGAACTATGAGGAAGCGATGATGAGCCCAGATTCCGCAAAATGGCCTGAAGCCATGAAATCTGAGATGAGATCCATGTCTGAGAACAAAGTATGGACTTTGATTGACTTGCCCATTGATCTACGAGCCATTGAGATTAAATGGGTCTTCAAGAGCAAGACGGACGCTGATAGTAGTGTTAATATCTACAAAGTTAGAATTGTCACAAAAGGTTTTCGACAAGTTCAAGGTGTTGACTATGATGAGAGTTTCTCACTCGTATCTATGCTTAAGTCTGTCCGAATCATGTTAGCAATTGCCGTATTTTATGAAATCTGGCAAATGGATAAACAAAACTGCATTCCTTAATGGATTTATTAAAGAAGAGTTGTATATGATGCAACCAGAAGGTTTTGTCAATCCTAAAGGTAGTAACAAAATATGCAAGCTCCAGCGATCCATCTATGGATTGGTGCAAGCATCTCGGAGTTGGAATATACGCTTTGATAGGTTGATCAAAGCATATATTTTTATACAGACTTGCGGTGAAGCCTGTATTTATAAGAAAGTGAGTGGGAGCACTATAGCATTTCTGATAAGTATATGTGAATGACATATTGTTGATCGGAGATAATGTAGAATTATTCTGCAAAGCATAAAGGAATGTTTGAAAGGAGTTTTTCAAAGAAAGACCTCGGTGAAGCTGCTTACATATTGAACATCAGGATCTATAGAGACAGATCAAGACGCTTGATAAGCTTTTCAATGAGTACATACCTTGACAAGATTTTGAAGTAGTTCAAAATGGAACAGTCAAAGCAGGAGTTCTTGCCTGTGTTACAAGGTGTCAAGTTGAGTAAGACTCAAAACCCGACCACGGCAGAATATAGAGAGAGAATGAAAGTCATTCCCTAGGCCTCAGCCATAGGTTCTATAAAGTATGCCATGCTGTGTACCAGACCTATTGCATACCCTGCCCTGAGTTTGGCAAGGGAGTACAATAGTGATCTAGGAGTAGATCACTGGACATTGGTCAAAATTATCCTTAGTGGAATAAGGATATGTTTCTCGATTATGGAGGTGACAAAAGGTTCGTCGTAAAGGGTTACGTCGATGCAAGTTTTGACACTGATCCAGATGACTCAAAGTCTCAATCTGGATACATATTGAAAGTGGGAGCAATTAGCTAGAGTAGCTCCGTGCAGAGCATTGTTGACATAGAAATTTGCAAAATACATACGGATCTAAATGTGGCAGACCCGTTGACTAAACTTCCCTCACAAGCAAAACATGATCACACCTTAGTACTCTTTGGGTATTAATCACATAGCGATGTGAACTAGATTATTGACTCTAGTAAACCCTTTGGGTGTTGGTCACATGTGATGTGAACTATGGGTGTTAATCACATGGTGATCTGAACTATTGGTATTAAATCACATGGTGATGTGAACTAGATTATTGACTCTAGTGCAAGTGGGAGACTGAAGGAAATATGCCCTAGAGGCAATAATAAAGTTATTATTTATTTCCTTATATCATGATAAATGTTTCTTATTCATGCTAGAATTGTATTAACCGGAAACATAATACATGTGTGAATACATAGACAAACAGAGTGTCACTAGTATGCCTCTACTTGACTAGCTCGTTGATCAAAGATGGTTATGTTTCCTAACCATAGACATGAGTTGTCATTTGATTAACGGGATCACATCATTAGGAGAATGATGTGATTGACATGACCCATTCCGTTAGCTTAGCACCCGATCGTTTAGTATGTTGCTATTGCTTTCTTCATGACTTATACATGTTCCTATGACTACGAGATTATGCAACTCCCGTTTACCGGAGGAACACTTTGTGTGCCACCAAACGTCACAACGTAACTGGGTGATTATAAAGGTGCTCTACAGGTGTCTCTGAAGGTACTTGTTGGGTTGGCGTCTTTCGAGATTAGGATTTGTCACTCCGATTGTCGGAGAGGTATCTCTGGGCCCACTCGGTAATGCACATCACTATAAGCCTTGCAAGCATTGCAACTAATGAGTTAGTTGCGGGATGATGTGTTACGGAACGAGTAAAGAGACTTGCCGGTAACGAGATTGAACTAGGTATTAAGATACCGACAATCGAATCTCGGGCAAGTAACATACCGATGACAAAGGGAACAACGTATGGTGTTATGCAGTTTGACCGATAAAGATCTTCATAGAATATGTAGGACCCAATATGAGCATCCAGGTTCCGTTATTGGTTATTGACCGGAGACGTGTCTCAGTCATGTCTACATAGTTCTCGAACCCATAGGGTCCGCACGCTTAAAGTTTGATGACGGTTATATTATGAGTTTATGTGTTTTGATGTACCGAAGGAGTTCGGAGTCCCAGATGAGATCGGGGACATGACGAGGAGTCTCGAAATGGTCGAGACATAAAGATCGATATATTGGACGACTATATTCGGACATCAAAAAGGTTCCGAGGGATTCGGGTGTTTTCGGTAGTACCAAGGAGTTACGGGAATTCGTATTGGGCCTTAATGGGCCATACGGGAAAGGAGAGAAAGGCCTCAAAGGGTGGCCGCACCCCTCCCAATGGGCTGGTCCGAATTGGACTAGGGAGGGGGGCGCCCACTTCCTTCCTTCTCCTTTCCCTTCCCTTTCCTTCCCTCCTACTCCTACTACTTGGAAGGGCTCCTAGTTCTACTAGGAAAGGGGGAATCCTACTCCTGGTGGGAGTAGGACTCCCCTAGGGCGCGCCATAGAGAGGGCCGGCCCTCCCCTCCTTCACTCCTTTATATACGGAGGCAGGGGCACCCCAAAGACACAACTATTGATCAAGTTGATCATTTAGCCGTGTCCGGTGCCCCCCTCCACCATAGCCCACCTCGATAATACTGTAGCAGTGCTTAGGCGAAGCCCTGCATCGGTAGAACATCAACATCGTCACCACGATGTCGTGCTGACGAAACTCTCCCTCAACACTCGACTGGATCGGAGTTCGAGGGACGTCATCAGGCTGAACGTGTGCTGAACTCGGAGGTGCCGTACGTTCGGTACTTGATCGGTCGGATCGTGAAGACATACGACTACATCAACCACGTTGTGCTAACGCTTCCGCTTTCGGTCTACAAGGGTATGTAGACAACACTCTGCCCTCGCGTTGCTATGCATCACCATGATCTTGCGTGTGCGTAGGATTTTTTTTGAAATTACTACGTTCCCCAACAAAAGGACACCGCAAGATTGAACCCAAAGCTAAGCACTTCTCCCATTGCAAGAAAGATCAATCTAGTAGGCCAAACCAAACTGATAATTCGAACAGACTTGCAAAGATAACCAATCATACATAAAAGAATTTAGAGAAGATTCAAATATTGTTCATAGATAGACTTGATCATAAACCCACAATTCATCGGTCTCAACAAACACACCGCAAAAAGAAGATTACATCGAATAGTTCTCCACAAGAGAGGGGGAGAACATTGTATTGAGATCCAAAAAGAGAGAAGAAGCCATCTAGCTAATAACTATGGACCCGTAGGTCTGAGGTAAACTAGTCACACTTCATCGAAGGGGCTATGGTGTTGATGTAGAAGCCCTCCGTGATTGATGCCCCCTCCGGTGGAGCTCCGGAACAGGCCCCAAGATGAGATCTCGTGGATACAGAAAGTTGCGGCGGTGGAATTAGGTTTTTGGCTCCGTATCTGATTGTTTGGGGGTACGTACATATATATAGGAGTAAGGAGTACGTTGGTGGAGCAACAGGGGGCCCACGAGGGTGGAGGGCGCGCCTGGGGGGTAGGCGCGCCCCCTACCTCGTGGCCTCCTCTTTTGTGTCTTGACATAGGGTCCAAGTCTCCTGGGTCTTGTTCATTGAGAAAATCACGTTCCCGAAGGTTTCATTCCGTTTGGACTCCGTTTGATATTCCTTTTCTTCGAAACCCTAAAACAGGCAAAAAACATCAATTCAGGGCTGGGCCTCCGGTTAATAGGTTAGTCCCAGAAATAATATAAAAGTGGATAATAAAGCCCAATAATGTCCAAAACAGTAGATAATATAGCATGGAGCAATCAAAAATTATAGATACATTGGAGACGTATCAAGCATCCCAAAGCTTAATTCCTGCTCGTCCTCGAGTAGGTAAATGATAAAAACAGAATTTTTGATGCGGAGTGCTACTTGGCATAATTTTAATGTAATTCTTCTTAATTGTGGCATGAATATTCAGATCCGAAAGATTCAAGACAAAAGTTCATATTGACATAAAGATAATAATACTTCAAGCATACTAACTAAGCAATTATGTTTTCTCAAAATAACATGGCCAAAGAAAATTCGTCCCTACAAAACCATATAGTTTAGTCATGTTTCATTTTCGTCACACAAGAATGCTCTCATCATGCACAACCCCGATGACAAGCCAAGCAATTGTTTCATACTTTAGTAATCTCAAACCTATAAACTTTCAAGCAATATATGAGCGCGAGCCATGGACATAGCACTATGGGTGGAATAGAATATAATGAGGGGGGTTATGTGGAGAAGACAAAAAGGAGAAAGTCTCACATCAACGATGTGACGCCCCGAGACCGTTGCACCAGGTGTCTTCCGGTTATTCGTTGTCGTTGCCATGTCATTTGCTTGCGTGTTGCATCTTGCCATGTCATCATGTGCATTGCATCATCATGTTTTTCAAAACTTGCATTCGTCCGGGTTCCCCCAGTTCCGTCCATTGTCCGTTCTGAGCCTAGACATACTTGCACGCGCCCGCGGCACCTCCGAAATATTATTTTATAAGTGGCTGGAAAATGTTCTCGGAATGGGATGAAAGTTGGCGTGTGGTGTTGTTATGTTGTCGGTAGACCGCCCATCAAATTTCATCGCGTTCGGAGTTCGTTTGATGCCCCAACGAATAACTATAGCGGCACCGCTGCCGGTCTAACGTCGAACGTTTTCGATCTCCGAAAACTGCTGCCGGGCCCTCTCTCTCTCTTCTCTCCTCTCAGCCTCACCACAGCCTACCTAGTCCATCCACCTACCCCTCTTCGCGTCCGGAGCCGTTCGGTGTGATCGTATGGTCCGAAAACCCTCTCTGCATAGTGCATCGAACCTCCTCGCGCGCGCGTCCGAAAGCTGTCCCGGACCCAACCCGGACAGTCGTCACCGTCAGATCCGGACTAACCCCGAGCAACCTCCTGCATCTTCCGTTTCTTCTTTTGACTACTCCGTTGACCCATAGCCATCCGATATCGATCAGACGATCCAAAACTCCCTCCTTTCACTATATATAGACCAAGCTCTACCTATTTTGGTCAACCCCTAGAAATTAGGAGGTTTGTCCCTTCACCCGCCGCCGCACTCTCCACTAAATCCCCTCTCGGGATCCTCCCAGATTCGATCCCCACCAACCAGAGCCCTCCCATGGCTCCCTTCAAATCCTCCCTCTTTCTAGCCGAGGAACCAGCACAGTCGCGTTCGAGCGCTCCCGAGGCCGAGTTCCTCTAACCTCACGACCCCGCGGCCCCCGGCGAACCTCGCCGCCGACAACCACCAACAGCAGCTCCTCGCATGCCCCTGCTCCTCCCCAAGCATGCGCTCCAGCGGCCACTCCTACACTGCCTCGCGCCCAAGCACCCAAGCCCCTCGATCCAGCCGTCTAGGAGGATGCCGCCGTGGTCACCAGGCATATCTCCCCGATGCCTCCTCCTCCCCATGTCGTTTCCCTCTGGATCCCTCTCCTTTTCACCTAGTTTTTCCCCCCTCTCTCTCTCTCTCTCTCTCTCTCTCTCACTCTAGTTCACAGGGACGTCGCCGTGGCCGTCGCGTCGACGTTGTGACCACCGAAGCTCCACTGGCGACCAGAGCCACTGGCCGCCCGAGCCTCGTGCGCTTCTGCCTCGAGGACCTCGTCGTCCCCAACCAGGACACCATGGCCGGCCTCCTCTGTTCGACCATCGTCGCCTCGCGCCACTAGCCGGAGCATCTCCATCACCGGCTGAAACTTCGCAGGTCACCGACACCCATCTCCGGACCACCACCACCAGGGACCCCCCTCCATGCTCCGTCGACCCCGCCAGTGCAGCAGCGCCTCGTCCACTCGTCGTCCTTGCTGCGTGGGCCTCCCCTGCATGATACCATGGATGGCCGCCACCCCGCTGCTTCGAGACCAAGTCCCGTCGTTTTGCAGCCATCTCCCTCGAGTTCTACCCCAATGTCGTCGCCCTCGAAAGCGCCAAGTCCCTCGGCGCCGCGACCTGTCGCCAGTCTGCTTCCTTTGCCCCAGGATTCGGTCGCCTTGAGCATGTCGCTGCCGCTTTTCGCTTTTCTTCATAAACGAGCAGAGCAGCTCACCCGCCCCGCTCGATGGGTTGACCGCAGGCCCAGCCAGCGCCAGGAGGGCCCAACCTCCTTCACGGCCTGCCCGCACCGCACCATGCGCCTCCAGGCTCAGTTGGGCTTGGCCCAATGTGAGCAACCCTTGCCAGATCCAGATTCAGCCCGTGTAGCATTTTTTTTCCAGTCCGTGCATTTTTTTATTTTTTATTATTTATCCAATGCATGCATAATTACAGGAGGATGCCATTATTTTAATTTGCTCAGAAGTAAATAACCGTGCATCATATGTAAAAACTTCATAGATGTAAAGTGCTCAAAAATTTGTGTAGTTTAATTATAATTATATCCAACTTTCATCTATGTTTAAAAAGTTTAAAATGTTGTTTGTTTAATTTTGCTTAAATAACTTGTTAAAATGCTTTATTTCATAACTAATTAACCGTAGCTCCAAACATAACAATATTTATATGTAAATGGGGTAGAAAAATGCCTAGTTTAACATGATGGCATTACTTTGCATGTTCAACAAGTATAAAATATGGTTTAGGGCAGAACAGTACCAAACCTTAAAATATGAACATAAGGAGTTTCCGGACTTGTTGTGTGTTGTTCCGGCCTCATTTAAACTTGCCTAGATAGGTAGTTTTACTTTGCCTCACCTCTTGCCATGTTAATCAACATTTAATATTGTTGGGTACATAAACTAGATCAAACTAAATAACTTGAGTGTGGTGTTCCGTTAATATGCAACTCATTGCATATTGAGTTCCACTTAATTTGTAGTGTTGTTTGTTGCACTTCGCCATGCCATGCCATGCATATTTAAACCGTACATGCATCATACTTGTTTGCGCATCATGCCATGTTTATGTGGTCGTTGTTTACTATGTTGCTTGCTTCTTTCCGGGTTGCTTCTTTCGTTAGCTTTGGTTTCATTCCGGAGATGTGAGGATCCGTTCGACTACGCCCACTTGCTCCTTTGTGGAATCGTTCTTCTTCGTTGCGGGATCTCAGGCAAGATGACCATACCCTCGAAATCACTTCTATCTTTGCTTGCTAGTTGCTCTCTCTCTTGCTATGCTGCGATACCTACCACTTGCTATATCATGCCTCCCATATTGCTATGTCAAGCCTCTAACCCACTTTGTCCTAGCAAACCGTTGTTTGGCTATGTTACCGCTTTGCTCGGCCCCTTTTATAACGTTGCTAGTTGCAGGTGAAGATTGGAGTTTGTTCCATGTTGGAACATGGATATGTTGGGATATCACAATATCTTTTATGTTAATTAATGCATCTATATACTAGGTAAAGGGTGGAAGGCTCGGCCTTATGCCTGATGCTTTGTTCCACTCTTGCCACCCTAGTTTCCGTCATACCGGTGTTATGTTCCTTGACTTTGCGTTCCTTACACGGTTGGGTGTTATGGGGACCCCTTGACAGTTCTCTTTGAATAAAACTCCTCCGGCAAGGCCCAACCTTGGTTTTACCATTTGCCTCACCACCACCTACTTTTCTCTTGGGAGTCGCGCTCCTGAGGGTCATCTTTATTTTAACCCCCCCGGGCTAGTGCTTCTCTAAGTGTTGGTACAACCTGAGCGATGTCCGGCGCCCCCTAGGCAACCAGGGTCTATGCCAACCCAACGTCTGGCTCATCCGGTGTGCCCTGAGAACAAGATATGTGCAGCTCCTATCGGGATTTGTCGGCACATTCGGGCGGCTTTGCTGGTCTTGTTTTACCATTGTCGAAATGTCTTGTAACCGGGATTCCAAGCCTGATCGGGTCTTCCTGGGAGAAGGATTATCCTTCGTTGACCATGAGAGCTTGTGATGGGCTAAGTTGGGACACCCCTTCAGGGTTTTGAACTTCGGAAAGTCGTGCCCACGGTTATGGGCAGATGGGAATTTGTTAATGTCCGGTTGTAGAGAACTCGACACTTAACTTAATTAAAATGCACCAACCGCGTGTGTAGCCGTGATGGTCTCTTCTCGGCGGGGTCCGGGAAGTGAACGCAGTTCTTGTGTTATGCTTGAACGTAAGTAGTTTCAGGATCACTTCTTGATCACTTCTAGTTCTCGACCGTGCTTTGCTTCTCTTCTCGCTCTTATTTGCGTATGTTAGCCACCATATATGCTAGTGCTTGTTGCAGCTCCACCTCACTACCTTTTCCTACCCATAAGCTTAAATAGTCTTGATCTCACGGGTGTGAGATTGCTGAGTCCTCGTGACTCACAGATTACTTCCAAAAATAGTTGCAGGTGCCGACGATACCAGTGCAGGTGACGCAACCCAGCTCAAGTGGGAGCTCAACGAAGATCGTGTTCATTGTGTTGTTTCGTTTCCAGTTGATCAGTAGTGGAGCCCAGTCGGGTCGGTCGAGGATCTAGCATTTGGGGTTCTCTTCTTTTATGTTGGTTCCGTAGTCGGACCTTGATTGTATTCTGGATGTTGTAATGCTATATTTATGTATTGTGTGAAGTGGCGATTGTAAGCCAACTCTTTATCCCTTTCTTATTTAGTACATGGGATGTGTAAAGATTACCCCTCTTGCGACATGCCTACCATGCGTTTATGCCTCTAAGTCGTGCTCCGACACATGGGAGATATAGCCGCATCATGGGTGTTACAAGTTGGTAATCAGAGCCTTCCCCGACTTAGGAGCCCCCTGCTTGATCGAATCGTTGGTGTTGTTGAGTCTAGAAAAATATTTTGAGTCTTATAGGATTATATATATCGGAGAGTAGGATTCTTTTTACTCCTCAGTCCCTTCGTCGCTCTGGTGAGGCCTCCTGGCGTAGAGTTTTGACTCTTCTCTTCTCAAATTTTCACGATTTTTTTAGGATCACGCGGGTATCTTGGAATCGTTCCGATGGTTTTGTGACGAGAACATTGTCCTTGGTTCCTCCTGACATTTAGGGGTTGTGCCAGTGTCCCAGGGAGTTGAGCTCCGAGGTGTTGTCGTCACTATTTTATCGTTGCAGTTCTGGAATACCTGAGTTTCGCCGACATCGAAAATCTCTTTTATGTAGTTGTTGGTGAGATAACCTCGACGCCACCCAGTACTGGGGCGGGAGTTCGTGAGTATTGCCATAACTCATATAACGGATGCTTTTCGAAGGTTGAGGTAAATGATTTCCGAAGGTTTCTTGGTTATGTGTTGAAGGATGGATACAACTGGATATAGGATTTGCTAGTTTTGGGTGAGATATTATGCTTCCCCTGTATCCCCAACACCTGATTGCATAACCAGAAAGTTTCGGGAGTTTATAAGTGGGAATTCAAGTAGCTCCAAGGATATCTTTTCGACAGATGTATGATATGAAATTGGGGTTCGACGTCTAGTGGTCTGCCTATCCACGGTTGGTTCTACAGTGGTCTCGTTGTGTCTTAAAGAGTCCTTCGCTATGCTGACTCGGGGACACTTCGTATGTCATGTGCACTGCCTTGTACATAATGGTGCTGTACGATCGAGCCCGTGTGGGCCCCACCACGAAAACTTCGGACGAAATCTCTATCATATGTTTGTTCCGACTTATTTTGCAAGCCAATCCTTTGTTTTTGTTTTGAGAAGTGGTATTCGTGTTGCTTCAATGTCAAGTGTTGATTCCATACCTTTCCTAAGTGGTGTTCTCATACTCCTATGTGAATACCAATCCTTCATGATATTTGAGGTTGTCATGTCAATCCTTTTCAACCGGTGTGTTTCTCTTCAAGATGATCCTATCATTTTTCCCATTCGCAAGATCCAATCTCAGTTTTCGTCAACGGTGTTTGTTTCATCCGTCTCCAAGTTGTCTTTTTTTCCCACCCTCCCACCCTTTCTTTTTCTTCATGGAGCCAGAATTCTTAATCAAATGTCCATCTTATTGTTGTGAAGTCTCTCCATTCTTTTCCGTCAATGTTCTTATCCGGTGATTCTCAGGAAGATACTAACGGATCTTCAAGTTCATCATTCTTCATTCTCTTTCTTCTCCGGTGGTTGCAATTCAAGCTTTGGTGTTGATCATATCCTTTTCCTCGTTTCCAATGTTTTCTCATATCGGTGCACCTCTTAATCGCTCATATCTCCCTATTCATATCCGAATTGCGGAAGATATCTCAGGAGATTCATGTTTTCATTCCTAATCCGTTCAAGATATCTTGAGGTTGTTATCTCTTTGGAGCCATTTAAATCAACCGATGCAATCTCGCTTCAAATTCGTTCGATGGTGTATCTTTTGAGTGGGCCCTAACCCATAGGTCTTTTCCCAGGATCTTGCCTGACTCTTCTAATTTTCCCGGAGCTATTCTCAAATCTTTTAAAGTTTGACGTAAGAATGATTTTGCATCAGTCAATTGCCTTCTCCAATATCGCTTTCAAATTCTTTTCATCTTTGGCAACCTTTCCTCTTTTAATCATTCTGGAGTGTCTCAACAAATCTTGATGATGTTTCGCATCGCCATTCTCAACACTTGAAGACCGAAGAAGAGTTCCTCTTAAATCCTTACCCGTTCTTTCAAAGATTCATGATTCAAGATTGATGCTATCCTCTCATAATTATTTTCGATTGTGAGATATTCTTTTCACCCAATCCGGAGCAATTCAGGAGTTTTTTTCTTAGTTTGATTATCCGGAGGCCATCATCTCAGAATTATTCATTCTCAGCTTTCAGCTCTCTTTCCCCAAATCTTACCGGCGCATCATTCAAATATCCTCTAATCGGTTCATGATCTCTTTGTTCTCATGTATCTTTTTCCCTCAAGTATCTTCGTTCATTTTACAATTCTTCTCGGTGAATTGTGCCTTTTCTACTTTCATTTTCAATCCTTATGGTGGTTCGTTCAAGATTTCTCTTCCTTCGTTGTCATATCAATTCATTCGTTCTTTCCAATCCTACCGGTGGTCCATTGAGTTTACCCTATATCTCTCCTCAATCCTTTTTCAAGAAGAATAAGTAGTAGGCCAAATCCGTTGCTTGTCATCAATCTAAATTGGTGAAGGATACGCATAACATAATTCTTATTCTTGCTTCATCCAAGTGATTGATTCATTCTTCCGGAGTTTGTTCACGATGAGTAAATTCTCGGTTTTATTGTTTCATCTTTCTTTTACTGGAGTTCCAAGCTCTCTCTATTATCTCATCGCGAAGCCCCATCTAAATCATCACAAGGCTTCACCTTGTGTTTTCAACTTCTCTTTCCTTTCATTTGGTCATCATTTTGTTACCGGAGTTCTTCATGGAGGTTTTACATGGTAGTTCGTCAAGGATTCTTTGCAATCTTCTATTGCTCTTCAATATTTCTCGTGAAGTTAAGATCCGCCAAGCTATACTCTAAAATAAACATGGTGCTCAATACATGTTTTGTCTTGAGGAGGTTAAGCATTCCTCATCTTGCATTCCAAAGTGCAATTCTTTCTATCTTAACTTTTGAGGTGGTGTTATGTCATTTTTGACAATCGCTTTGTGTTTCATGATTCACAAGTTGTCCGGAATGACATGTTGTAAACCCATCATTTTCAATTCGTTCATGAGATCCTTTGCAACCCATCAATCTCTTCATTGGAATTATCTTGGGTTATATTTCACCTAAAGCTTTCCCTAAGGATTTTGCTATTATTGGTGCTCATAAATGACCCAAGTTCTTCATTTATCCTCCCGGTGAAATAAGTTTTCTCGTCTCCTTGTTGATTCAATCTTTTTCCCGTGAGTGGCAGGTTGTCACCTCAAAATTTTGAGATGTCTTCCATTAGCCCACATCAAGCTTATGCTTTCGTTGTTGATAATCCAAGAACTCCGTTCAACCTTTTTCTTCGTAAGCATGCTCTTTTAATTTTATTTGCGAGAGTTGTCATTCTTCTTCTCCGTTCTTTTCCTTCCAACCATCTAGTTTTCCATTCATTTGTTCCGGAGGTATGGTGATGTTGTTCTCTTCGTCCTTTCATCTCATTTTGCCAACATCATGCTCTTTCCTTTGTCTATCCATTCAACCGGAGTGTTATGCCCTTTGCTCAAGTTATTTTTGCCTTATCAAGTCTTGCATATATTCTCGAAAGGAGTGCTGTCCGAAATTGTTCTTCCTTGTTCCTTGTTTATCTTATTTCAACCAGAGTGGTTTCAATTCCTTCTTGTCCTTCGTGCTCGTCATTCTTAGCTTTGCAACCTCCAAGGTTCTAGTAATGTTCCTTGTTCCTCTTGTCTAACGGAGAGTTTCAACTTTGTTCATCTTCATTGTATTCTTTCTTTCAATTTGTTTAACCTCGCAAGGTTTTTTGGTTTCACTCGTTTGTCAAAGAAGCAACTTAGTTTTACCTGTTCTCTTCCTCTTCCGTTTCCCTCTGGTGCCATACTAGATCTCGGGACGAGATCCTCTCGTAGTGGTGGAGTGTTGTGACGCCTCGAGACCGTTGCAACAGGTGTCTTCCAGTTATTCGTTGTCGTTGCCATGTCATTTGCTTGCGTGTTGCATATTGCCATGTCATCATGTGCATTGCATCATCATGTTTTTCAAAACTTGCATTCGTCTGGGTTCCCCCAGTTCCGTCCGTTGTCCGTTCTGAGCCCAGACACACTTGCACGCGCCCGCGGCACTGTAACATCCCAAATTTTTAATTTGGAATGTTATACATTAGATCATCATTGCATACCATATTTTACTGCATTTTTGTTGATCCAGAAATTTCACGCAACTCAAGGACCCTCGGAGAGAGTTGGGGATTTCGTTATTTTCATATTTGAGTTTTCTCAAATTTTGAAAATAGGATCATTTGATTTTATTTATTTTATCTTCAATTATTTCTATCATAAAAATATGAGAGAGGGAATAAAATGACTTTCCCAAAATAAAGAAATATTGAGGATCTAATAATAAAATCAAATAATATTTTATTTTGGTTTTATTTGCTATTTTATTTGAATTTAGAAAAAATGCGCGTTTTTCAAAATGGCATTTAGGCCCCAAGTAAATGTTCATCCTGTGCGGCTTGATTTTAGAAGCCGGGAAAAATTTATTTCGGGATTTTTGGAGTCCATTTAGTATTCGTTTTGTTTGTTTTTCTGCGCCAAATTATTTAAAAAAAACGTGAACCGACTCCGGCCCGGGATCGGCCAGGACTCCCTGGCCGGGGCCCTTTATAAAGCGCCGCCCCGGGCCACTCCAGCCCACACGAGCCGCCGCGCCTCCCCAAACCCTAGCCGCCGCCGCCGCCGCTGTCGGACCCGCCCGCCGAGGTTGACCCGCCACCGGTTTTTTTAGAAAGCCGTTGGTTTTCGTCGGTTTTTCATTCGGTTTTTTAGTTTCCGTTTTTTTATTAGATCGTTTTTTTTCTGGTTTAGGTTAATTAGCGAGCATTTGCTCATTCGTTCATTTAACGAAAGCGTTCTTCGTTTAGATCCAGATAATGAACGTTCGTTCGTTAATCTGTTCGTTGTTTTTCTTTTTCTCGAATTTTCCGTGATTATTTCTGATCGCGATTTCTGATCCAATTTTCGTTTTAGTTTAACTTTTCGCTCGTTTATCGGAGTCAGGCGATTCAAGCGCCTGGAGTTTCGTCTCGAAACCCTCTTTCTGTTTAACCAACTCAAACAAGTTTTTGCCTTTGTAAAATTTGACCTAAAACCAGAATAGTAAACGAAGCTTGTTTTTTTTGTCGTTTGACTTTCCTTGCTTTGTTCGATTTGATTCTTTTTGCCAACCGGAGTTCTTAAGTTGAACTTTCTGGTTAGATCTCTTATTTAAGTTTTATCTGTGCATTACATGAGTACTTATTGTATGCTTGTTTGTTTGCGATAGAGTATCCGGAGTGCGCCGCTTGCTACTTCGAATCGCTAGGTTTTGCAGATCATCAGCAAGGCAAGTAACACTTTGATCATACCTCCTACTACCCAGTGTTTATTGCATTAGATCAATCCTCAAACATTGCATGATTAGGATCAAATTAAATTGTGGGTTTTGGGAAGTAGATGAGGTAGAACCTATTACCTATTTTATTATCAAACCCTGGGAGTTACTTCTACGTTTGCTTATATTGCTATGCTATGCTAGTACACGTGGATTGGGTGAGTGTATGCATGACAGATGTGAGATTGTTAATTAATGGTTTATTTAAGGTGGCAACTTAAACACACATCTAGGTGGATTGAGGCACCTGGGTATTCCAGCGATTGCCTGTTTTCTTTGGACTACCACCCAGGCTCAAAGGGATCATGAGATTATTCATACTAGAAACTTCCGTGTGGAGCCACAAGCTACTATGGGCTCTAGCATAGTTGCTTAAGTCGTGCGAACTCTTGGAGTGGTAGACTAGTAGATGTAGGGGAAAGTAGGTGTAACGGTCTACCCGATCGTAAGGTGCTAGCGCTACTGAAAGACTATGTCTCGGTCATCGGTTTCTCAAACACCATGTAGTGCGAGAATCCCAACAGAGGAGATCGAGTCTTGTGGGGAAAAGTGCGCAAACCTCTGTAGAGTGCATAAACTAATCATGGTTAGCCGTGTCCCCGGTTATGGACAATCTTGAGTATCTAGTACTTGGATTATCATGTGAATCTCATCATGTTACTTTAATTAATATTGTTGGGTTTTTAATAATGATGCTTAATTGGGATTGAGAGCGTGTCTACACTCTCAATGTTTAACAACTACCATGATAGTTAAATAAAATTTATTCCTTTGCAGTAGGGAAAAATTGGCTTTACGCAAAACTGTAACCATAGAGCTTTCCACCAGCCATATATGCATGTAGTATAGCCTTATTCTTTCATTATTCTCTATGTGTTACTTTGCCAGCATATTCCATGTGCTGACCCGTTTCGGGCTGCAACGTTCATGTTGCAGACTTTTCAGACGACGAGCAAGGTGCCTTTAGGTCGTGGTTCTATACTCAGTGATGCCGTTGGAGTTGATGGACTCACTTATCTTCCAAGCCTTCTGTTGTTATCGTTATTAGATGGCCTTAAGCCATATTTATTGTAATAAGTTCTCTTTTGAGACATTCGATGTACTAAGTGTGTGATTGCTACTCTGTTATAAATCCTTCAAGTACTGTGCAGTGTCAGCATTACTGATCCAGGGATGACACTGGAGCACAGAGATTGGACCGTTTGAGGTCTGGTCGCTACAAGATGGTATCAGAGCCCACGCTGACTGTAGGACACGACCACTAAGCTAAAGCCCTAGATCACTGCTCACTCTTCTCATTCTGACTCCTCATTTTTTCTACTCTTTTAGGATGGCGGATGCAAGGAAGAAGTTCATGCAACCGGATGAAGATACACCCTTTGGACGTCATTTGAAGGAAGTCACTAGATACCTGAACATCGGAGTACCAAGCTTCACCGGAACCTACAACGCCACTTTACCTGAAGAGGAGCACTGGATGATTCAAGTTCAAGTTCCAGGAAGGACGTTCATGCCAGTCACCAAGCCCATAGAGTTTTCCTTTAATGCGCCAACCTGGAGTCTAGGAAAGAGCATGGTAGCTCACATCACCATAGGACGTATTGGAGAAGTTTACCGTAATGATCTCAAGGATACTATCTACCATATTTGTGGGCGCCGAGATGAGCAATGGGATATGATCAGCACCAAGAAGGATAGATAAATCATAGCTTTCATCCAGGAGTTAAACCAGCACATTCGACGACAGGAGAACCAGATGTGCGCACACATGATAGATCTGAAGAAGGCGAGGACAAGAATCATGGAACTGGAGGAAGAACTCAAGGCTACACGTGAAGATTATGAAGAGCAAATCGAAGTACTAGTGGATAAGAATGCCAACCTAACCATGAAGATTGGAATATTTATGGGTGGCCCTACACCAGAAGAAGACGAAGAACCCAAGGAGATTCACCCGGAAGACTACATCATCATCGACGACACCGACTCGGACCCAGACCATAGCGATGATGACTATGTTGATGAAGCTGGAGCAGATATCATGGAGTCTGCAACCGAAGAATATTTCTAGTAGACCACCCCATCAATAGTAGTATTCCACCATGTAAATATAGTAGTTCGAGCACTTTTGCGATAGTTAGACCGATTGTATGCCCTTGTTTGATTAAATGAAGTGATATTATTTGCTTTTGCCTCATGTGCATATGGGTAGTGTTTTCTCTTTAGACCCCTCTCTATTCTTAAATATCATCTTTTCTATACCCATCAGATGCCTCCGAGACGTGACCCCGGATTTACCTTCCCACCGGAGCTCACTCAGTTGATCCAGCAGCAGAATATGTTGATGCAGTTTCTAGTCCAGAATCAGAATCAGGGGAACAACAACAACCCACCACCGCCGCCACCTGTTGACCACTTAGCCCGTTTTCTTAGGCTGAATCCGTCGGTGTTCTCCAGTAGCACCGAGCCTATAGTAATAGATGATTGGCTCCGCAAGACAGCAAGGGAGTTGACCACGGCAGGATGCACAGATGCGGAAAAGGTGAAGTTTGCCGCACATCAGCTTGACGGACCCGCAGCATCATGGTGGGAGAATTTCACAGCCACTTTCCCTATTGACACTGTCACATGATACCAGTTTCAGCAGGAGCTATGGCCATAAAGAAGCGTGAGTTTCGCAACTTATGCCAAGGAGGATGGACCGTTGGCCAGTGTGTGGAGGACTTTAGTAAGCTAGCACGTTATGCCCCAGATGACGTTGCTACGGATGTAGCTAAGCAGGAGAAGTTTCTGGAAGGACTGAATGATGAGTTGAGCATGCAGTTGATGGTAGCAACCTTCAACAACTACCAGGAGTTGGTAGATCGTGCTCTTATGATTGAAGGGAAGCAGCAGCAAATTGAGAACCGCAACAGGAAGTATGGACAAGGGAAGTACAATTCTGGAGCTCAGCAGAAGCCATGTTTTACCCCAAGACCGGGAGGACATTTTCAGCATACCCATGGAGGAGGTAGCTCGCACAATCATAATGGTCCCAAGAATGGTAATGGGAATGGAGGAAGCAACGGCCAGAACCGTACCAACCCATCAACCCCAGCCAAGAGAGACCTGAGCCAAGTCACTTGCTTTAAGTGTCAGAAGACCGGACATTATGCCAATGAATGTCCAGAAGCCTAGAATGGAAATGGCAATGGAAGATCTGGGAAGAAGCTGAACCCTTTTGAGGGAGTCCTGGATTAGGGGGTGTTCGGATAGCTGAACTATACCTTCAAGCCAGACTCCTGGACTATGAAGATACAAGATTGAAGACTCTGTCCCGTGTCCGGGAGGGACTTTCCTTGGCGTGGAAGGCAAGCTTGGCGATACGGATGTTCAGATCTCCTACCATTGTAACCGACTCTATGTAACCCTAACCCTATCCAGTGTCTATATAAACCGGAGGGTTTTAGTCCGTAGGACAACATACACATCAACAATCATACCATAGGCTAGCTTCTAGGGTTTAGCCTCTCTGATCTCGTGGTAGATCAACTCTTGTAATACCCATACCATCAATATTAATCAAGTAGGACGTAGGGTTTTACCTCCATCGAGAGGGCCCGAACCTGGGTAAAACTTCGTGTCCCCTGCCTCCTGTTACCATCCGGCCTAGACGCACAGTTCGGGACCCCCTACCCGAGATCCGCCGGTTTTGACACCGACATTGGTGCTTTCATTGAGAGTTCCTCTGTGCCGTCGCCGTCAGGCCCGATGGCTCCTACAATCATCAATGGCGATGCGGTCCAGGGTGAGACCTTCCTCCCCGGACAAATCTTCGTCTTTGGCGGCTTTGCATTGTGGGCCGATTCACTTGGCCATCTAGAGCAGATCGAAAGCTACGCCCCTGGCCGTCAGGTCAGATTCGGAAGTTTAAACTACACGGCCGACATTCGCGGGGACTTGATCTTCGACGGATTCGAACCACTGCCGAGCGCGCCGCACTATCACGACGAGCATGATCTAGGTATGCCGCCGAACAGTGCCCTGGAGGCCGCACCTGCATCGGCTCCGGCCCTTGGTTCGGAGCCGACCGCGTCGATCGAGGATGGGCGGTTGGACGCCGCCTCGGGGGCAGCGATCCCAACGGCGGTTGAGCCGAACACCAGCCCCATACTCTGCAAGACTCATGACTCCATGGAGCCGGATTCTTCTCCGGACTCCGAACCCTCCGCGCCCCTGCCGAGCGAATCCGATTGGGCGCCGATCATGGAGTTCACAGCCGCGGACATCTTTCAGCACTCACCTTTCAGCGATATCCTGAAGTCACTAAAATCTCTCTCTTTATCAGGAGAACCTTGGCCGGACTACGGTCAGCAAGGTTGGGATTCAGACGATGAAGAAATTCAAAACCCACCCACCACCCACTTGGTAACCACTGTCGACGATTTAACTGACATGCTTGACTTCAACTCCGACGACATCGACGGTATGGACGTCGATGAAGGAGACGATGAAGAATCAGCGCCTATCGAGCCCTGGAATGCCACCTCATCATATGACGTATACATGGTGGACGCACCCAAAGATGACGGCGAGGAACGGAAGGACGCACCGAAGGATTGTTCCCTTGAAAAGAAGTCAAAGCGGCGATGCAAGCGCCGCCCCAAATCCCGCCTCGACAGAAATAGCGATCACACTGATCCAGCGCTGGAGCAGGGCGAACCGCTGCCAGACAACGGCAATCCAGATAATCAAACCGAACAAACAAACCCTATCAATGATAATGGTCCGGACGACATAATGCCGGACAGGCACTCGGAGCAGCAGAATGCCCGTAAAAGGCTCGTCGCCACCGCAAGGAGCCTCAAAAAGCAGAAGCGGAGGTTCAAGGCCGCACAAAACACGCTCCAGTTCAGATGGAGCAAAATACTCAACACTGCAGCAAGGTACGGTGACAATCGTCCCTCCAAGAGCTACCCAAAGCGGAAGCTGCTACCCGAATTCGATGAGGAGGCCTCAGACCCCCCACAACCAAATATCAAAGCAGCCACCTGGTCGGATAGACGACCCCTCTACCACCACAGAACGGCATTCAACACTGCTCACAATACAACACACGACCCATGCGAGGGCTCACACCCAAAGGACGGTGTAACAAGATCCATCTATGGACCACGCAAGCGCGCCCCAGCATACAATGCAACACAAGCATCCGAACAATGCGGCACACCCAGCTACAGGGGTGCCGCACACCCCCTATGTTTCACCGATGAGGTGCTGGAACACGAATTCCCAGAGGGATTCAAGCCCGTAAACATAGAGGCATACGACGGAACAACAGACCCTGGGGTCTGGATTGAGGACTATATCCTTCATATACATATGGCTCGAGGGGATGATCTCCATGCCATCAAGTACTTACCTCTCAAACTCAAAGGGCCAGCTCGTCACTGGCTCAAAGGCCTCCCCAAAAGCTCTATTGGAAGTTGGGAAGAGCTCGAAGACGCCTTTCGGGCAAACTTTCAAGGGACTTATGTCCGACCTCCGGATGCGGACGACTTGAGTCATATAACTCAATAGCCCGGAGAGTCAGCCCGAAAACTTTAGAACAGTTTCCTTACTAAAAAGAACCAGATTGTCGATTGTCCGGACGCCGAAGCCTTAGTGGCTTTCAAGCACAGCGTCCGCAATGAATGGCTCACCAGGCACCTCGGCCAAAATAAGCCAAGAACGATGGCCGCATTAACAAACCTCATGACTCGCTTCTGTGTGGGTGAGGACAGTTGGCTAGCCAGATGCAGCACCAGCGACCCAAGCACATCTGAAGTTAGAGATGGAAACGGGAAATCACGGCACAACAGCCGTAACAAACGCCGGAATAAAGAAGACAACATGAAGGGCACGGCAGTAAATGCCGGATTCAAAGTCCCTCGGCCAAACCAAAAGCCGCCCTCCAAAGGCACCAGAGATGAACTGTCCAGCCTCAACAAAATTCTGGACCAAGTATGTCAGATTCATAGTACCCCTAGCAAACCTGCTAATCATACCCACAGAGAATGTTGGGTCTTCAAGCAGTCCGGCAAGCTTAACGCCATACACAAAGGGGAAGATACACCAAGTGAAGACGAGGATGAGCCTCCCAATCAAGACAAGGGGGAACAAAAGAAATCTCCACCCGACATCAAAACAGTAAACGTGTTACACGTGATCAAGAGAAAAAACAATGCGGCACTCCCCGAAAAAAATACCCAAGTGCCCATCACCGCGAAGTCCCGCCACTGGTCGTCTCAACCGATCACCTTTGACCACCGTGATTACGCATCAAGTATCCGGCACGCAGGATGGGCTGCACTGGTATTAGACCCAGTAATTGGCGGATACCACTTCACACGAGTCCTGATGGATGGCGGCAGTAGCTTAAACCTAATATATCAGGATACAATCTGCGGGATGGGGTTAGACCCAACACAAATTCGCCATAGCAATACTACCTTTAAAGGAGTAACGCCAGGCCCAGGGGCTCGTTGTACGGGCTCCCTCCTACTACAAGTTATATTCGGCTCCCCCGATACCTTCCATCGCGAGCATTTAACTTTTCACATCGCTCCGTTTAAAAGTGGCTATCAAGCACTACTTGGACGCGAAGCCTTTGCTCGCTTTAATGCAATACCACACTACGCCTCCCTAACACTCAAGATGCCCGGTCCACGTGGCATCATTTCAGTGCACGGAAGTATCAAGCGATCTCTTCGCGCCGAAGAGAGTGAGGCTGCCTTAGCAGCCGCACACTAAAGGCGCCCGGACCAGCAAAAGCATCCAATAGCTCGTCAAGACCTCAGACACAACTAACCAAATCCGGCGCCGTTGCTCATATGAAATAAACGGTCACACCCCTATCTTTCAAAAGTACAAGGGGCTCAACGCACGCAAACGAGTGGCGATTTCTTCTTATCTTGAATTATACATGGTTTCTTTAGAAAACTATCCTTTTGCACGACAACCTTTTTACCTAAATTCCTCTCTTTTACAGATAATCATCGTGCTACACCCGTCCAGGACACGGCACAACGGAGACACAGGCGCAGACGTGCAGTAGGGACTCGACCGAAGGATTCTTTTTAGATTAAGACCCTACGTAAACCTTTTTTACTGTATATCTTGTTGATACATATCCACCATTGAGAAGGATGCTGACGTTTTGGCATGTGGCCACGCCAGAACAATGCACGTACCTGGACAAAAGGGGCTTCTTACAAAGGCCATTCTTCAGGCCCGGTTTATACCACAAAGACCGAAAACCTTAGGGAGTATTCGGCGTCGCGAGTTTGGCCCTATATGCATCAGCTCCGAATCATTGTCTTTGGTCAAATGTTGGGTTTGCCCGGCTCCTGTGTTTTGGTGCCTTACATTCCGCTTTACCGGCTAAGGTAGCACCAGGAGAACTACTGCGATTGTGCCCTGGTTCATCCGGACGAGTGCCTCAGTAGAGAAAGCCGAAAACTGACTGTCATGATCTAGCGTGAGACTGATCAACCACTCAATGACCCATGGGAATGTTAGAATTCCTCCGCCTTAATGAAGGGCGCTTTCCGGCCAGGCATATACGCACCCCAGGATCGGGAGAGTGCGGAGCCACCAGGGGCTATCTAGTAGCCCCACTGTCAAACTCCTATGGCTAAGTGAAAGTGTTAAAGCATTATAGTCCGGTAGCCTCGCTCGCTCCACTATCACCTCCTTAATAGGACCAAGACGTTGGGTTAAGTGTGAACGCGTGTTTCTGCTAACACCTCCGCATTATATGCGTGGGGGTTGAAGCCGACGACTGCAATCTTTCAGGTTATACACATGCATACATAAACGGTCACCCAGGAGGCATCACATTACTTTCAGGCAAAAGTATAAAAAAAGCCTCATAAAAATTTAAAAAGCATTTCGCTTACAATGAGATTACATGTCAATCAAACATAATATTTTTTGAGCACTGGGTCTCTATCAAACGAGCACCCTCAAGGACTTCCTCAAAGTAGTGCTCAGCAGCCCTTCGACCTACGGCCGAATCCTGCGCTGCAACAGTGGTAGCATCCATCTCTGCCCAGTATGCTTTAGCATGGGCAAAGGCCATCCGTGCACCTTCTATGCACGCTGACCTCTTCATCGCATTTATGCGCGGCACCACATCAAGGACCTGCTGCACCAAGCTGAAATAGCTGCTCGGTTTTGACCTTCCGGGCCATAGTTGATCCACAACAGACCTCATGGAGAGTCCGGATAACCTATTTAGTTCGGCCCATCCGGCTAATTGGTCCGTCAACGAAAGCGGACGCTCAGGAGAAAGGATTGGCTTCCAAAACAGCTGGTCTACTTCACGGTCCGTTTGACTCTGGAAGTACTTGGCCGCATCGGCAGCGCTCGCCGCCAAATCCATATACGCATCCTCCGAACTCCACAGCCGATCTAGAGGCGCATACCGTGGATCTCCGTACTTCCTCTGCAGCATAAAGGACTTTTCGGCTACAATATCCTCGGCTTCCCGCAGCTCCTCCTTCTTTTCCCTCATAGCAGAGCGGAGGTCTTTTCCCGTTACAGCAGCCTTCTCAAGGTCCGATGCCTTCGCCTGGTTTTCCTTTTCAAGAGCCCGGCAACGATCTACTGCGACTTTTAATTCTACAGCCCTATTAGCCATCTTCTTCCGCCTCTCGCCATGTGCAGCCTTCTCGGCTCGCAACTCTTCGGCCGCCTTCAAAGCAGCCGCATTACCCAATCTTGCTTGTTCCTTGGCTCGGGCAAGTTCCGCCCGCAAGGCTTCAACATTGGAAGCTCCATCTGTAGTCATAACATGTTAAAAACACTGGCATCATACTCTTCCTATTTGGCGTTTACCAGACAAGGATCCTTACCCTGCGCCTCGTCAAGCCTTCTGTTAACAAGCTCGATGTCGGCATCTGCCGCATCCAACCGCCGTTCTAAACGGGCAAACTGGCTAGTCCAGCTGGCCACCGGAGCTTCCATCTCCTGCACATAAAGGCAGTATGGTTGTTACCTGGGAATATGATCCTCTGCTCGTCATCGTTTCCGACGACAACCAGAGTCTCAGGGGCTATTATCTACACAGGGCACACCTAGCATGTGCAGGACTATTACACATCCCTTTTCACGTACCTCAAAGCCTGTCAGTAGACTCATAAAAGCTTCATGCAATCCGCTTTCGGCGGACGATATCCTCTCCATCACCATATTCATCAGCACACGGTGATCATCTGAGATGGCCGCTCGCCCCACCAACTCCCTTAGAACGTCCGACTGCACACTAGACGGTGCCGGACTCTTTTGTCTACCCTCTTCGGGAGCCGGACACTGGGAGCCTCGGGGATCGATTGGATCACCTTCTGGCCTCTCCGCACTTGGAGATGCCCTCCGCGACAACACTTCAGGGTCGCCCGCTTCCGGAGCGAAGGAATCCGGAGGAGGCGTCTCGCTCTCCATCATCTCTGGAAGAAGATCCCCCGAAGACGAACTCATTTGAGAGGTGCTAAGGCCCGAACTGCACAAATACATGCGGTGGTTATTTTCTCAGAAGGAAAAAGATGGCATATCTGTACCACTAAATTTTTCGGGTCACTTACGACTCCTGGGAGAATTGTTCCCCCCGTGGACTTTGTGCGGCAGCACAGCCCCCCGAGGTAGGGCCCCCGGTAGAAGATTTCTTCTTTCGTTTTGGAAGCTTCGGCTTCCAAATTCCCGGGCGCAGTCCTTTTCCTTTTCCGGTCGTCTTCCTTCATGGAGACGCTCGCTCCCTCGGTTAGAATAGGCAGCATTGGGGGCCCGCGGCTGCCCGTGTTACCCTCCACAGTATCTTCCTTCAAGGGATCCGGGCAAGGTGCGGTCTGGAGCATCTTTTCCAATAACGGATTCTCCAAGCCTTCAGGGAGGGGGGCCGAACACCGAATCAATTTCGCCTTTGTTAGCCAGTCCTGGTCGAAAAAGCAAACTCTCAATAACTTCGCAACGAAGGAACGATAATGTGTTTGGCCGGAAGATTCTTTACCTGTTCGGCGGCGCGGTTACTGCTCAGGCCCACGTCCTCGGTGATTTTCGGACACTCTACTTGATGTCCGAAGAATGACTTATACATATCCTCGTGCGTCAAGCCGAGAAAATTTTGAATGGCACGCGGACCCTTGGGATTGAACTCCCACAAGCGAAGGGGCCGACGTTTGCAGGGCTGGACTTGACGAACCAGCATAACTTGTATTACCGCGACCAAGCTGAGGTCTCCGTTGAAGAGATCTCAAATGCGGCTTTGCAGTAAAGGCACGTCCTTGGCTGGACCCCAGCCTAGTCCTCTGCTGATCCATGACATTAGTCGTGGTGGAGGGCCCGAGCAAAAAACGGGGGCGGCCGCCCACTTGGCAGTTCTAGGAGTCGTGACGTAGAACCACTCCTGTTGCCACAATGCAGACACCTCTGGGATGGAACCTTTGGGCCACGGAGCTCCCATCATCTTGCGTATTGAGGCGCCTCGACACTCTGCATGTTGCCCTTCGATCACCGTCGGCTTTACTTCAAAGGTCTTGAGCCATAAGCCGAAGTGGGGGGTAACCCGGAGGAAGGCCTCGCATACGACAACAAAAGTCGTGATATGCAGGAAGGAGTCCGGAGCTAGATCATGGAAATCTAGCTCGTAATAAAACAGCAAGCCCCTGATGAAAGGATCCAGTGCAAAACCTAGATCCCGGAGGAAGTGGGGGACGAACACAACACTCTCATTGGATTTGGGAGAGGGGACGACCTGCCCCCGGAGAGGCAGCCGATGCGATATTTCGACGGTTAGATACCTGGCCTCCCTCAACTTTTTGATGTCTTCTTCCGTGACGGAGGAGGGCTCCCATCGGCCTTGAAGGCTGGATCCGAACATGACTGAAGGTTCGGAGCACCTGACCTGAGCTTTGGGCGTTTGAGCTTGAGGCGAGGGAAGGATTCGATTGAGCACGGGAGGGAAAAGTAAAAGCTTTGCCACTTTATAGAGAGGGTGGATATCAAGCGTCCTCCCCATGTCCGTTTGGACTTGACTATGATCTAGGAATCCTAGAAGCGGTTGGGTTACCCACATCCATATTGATGAGAATCCCGTAATGAGGGGACACGATCTCTGCTTTGACAAGACGTGCCAAGGAAACCGCCTCGCATAACGGGCTGAGGTGGGATAGTGAAACGATTTGGATAAAGGATTGGCCGTGGCGTGTCGCACCATAGAGTATGTCAGCAGATTAGATTTGTGTTAATATTATTATTCTCTCTATGGCAATATGTGGAAACTTATTTTTCAGAGCCGGACACTATCTTTGTGTTCAAGATCTTCTATGAAATATTTGGAGGAGGAACCCGCCTTGCAATGCCGAAGATAATTTGCGCGCCGAACTCGTCGTCATTGAAGCCTGGTTCAGGGGCTACTGAGGGAGTCCTGGATTAGGGGGTGTTCGGATAGCCGAACTATACCTTTAAGCCGGACTCCTGGACTATGAACATACAAGATTGAAGACTCCGTCCCGTGTCTGGGAGGGACTTTCCTTGGCGTGGAAGGCAAGCTTGGCGATAGGGATGTTCAGATCTCCTACCATTGTAACCGACTCTATGTAACCCTAACCCTATCCGGTGTCTATATAAACCAGAGGGTTTTAGTCCGTAGGACAACATACACATCAACAATCATACCATAGGCTAGCTTCTAGGGTTTAGCCTCTCTGATCTCGTGGTAGATCAACTCTTGTAATACCCATACCATCAATATTAATCAAGCAAGACATAGGGTTTTACCTCCATCGAGAGGGCCCGAACCTGGATAAAACTTCGTGTCCCCTGCCTCCTGTTACCATCCGGCCTAGACGCACAGTTCGGGACCCCCTACCCGAGATCCGCCGGTTTTGACACCGACACCTTTCAATAGGGGACAGGTGAACCACGTTAACGTGGAGGAGGTTGAAGAGAAGCCGGATGAAGTAATCAGTAAGTTTTTTGGTTAAGTCTTTTACTGCAATCATTCTTTTTGTTACTGGTGCATCGCATTCATACATATCAAGGGAATTTGCGGATAAGTATAACCTGCCCACCAAAGTTCTTAGAACACCTATGTTAGTAAGCTCACCAGGAGCGGAGTACATGGCCAGTAAAGGATGTTTTCAAGTGCCATTGAGTATAGGTAGGCATGTGTTTCCCTCGGATTTAATCATTATGGAATCACAAGGTTTGGATGTAATTCTGGGTATGGATTCACTATCGTTGTATGGAGGAAACATCGATTGTGCTAGTAAGTCGATTCTGCTCACCACCCAGAAGGAAGAAGGATCAAGTATGTATCCCGGCATGTGCCGAAGAGGACACAAGTAAATTCGTTAACAGGAGTTGTGCAAGAGGAAGTACCAGTGGTAAAGGAGTTCCCTGATGTGTTTCCAGAGGAATTGCCAGACATGCCATCGGATAGAGACGTTGAGTTTTTAATTGAGCATTTGCCAAGCACATGGCCAATATCTAAGAGACCATACAGGATGCCCGCAAAAGATTTGGAGGAGATTAAGAAGCAGATTAAGGAGTTACTGGATAAAGGTTATATTCGCCCAAGTTCTTCGCCTTGGGGGTCGCCAGTACTTCTACTGGAGAAAAAGGATGGATTGTTAAGGATGGTTGTTGATTATCGGGGATTGAATGAAGTAACAATCAAGAACAAGTACCCACTACCAATGATCACTGATCTGTTTGATCGATTGCAAGGAGCTAAGGTATTTTCCAAGATCGATCTGGGATCCGGATACCATCAGTTGAAGATTCGAGAAAAGGATATACCTAAGACGGCTTTTACCACCAGGTATGGGCTGTACGAGTACACCGTTATGTCATTTGGCCTGACTAACGCACCTGCATATTTTATGAACATGATGAACAAAGTGTTTATGTAGTTTTTGGATAAGTTCGTCGTAGTGTTCATTGACGATATTCTGGTTTACTCGAAGAATGAAGAGGAGCATAAGGAACATTTGTGTTTGGTACTTGAGAAGCTCAGAGAACATTAGTTATATGCCAAGTTTAGCAAATGTGAATTTTGGTTAAAGGAAGTTTGATTCCTAGGACACGTTATATCCGGAGAAGGTATAGCAGTAGATCCCACCAAGGTTGGCACTGTGACAAACTAGGAAGCACCAACAACAGTTGGAGAGATCCGAAGTTTTCTTGGACTCGCAGGATACTACAGGTGATTTATTGAAAATTTCTCGAAGATTGCAAAACCTATGACGGAGTTGTTGAAGAAGGATACCAAGTTCAAATGGACTGAGGAATGTGAGGCCAGTTTCCAGGAGTTGAAGAAACGTTTAGTTACCTCGCCAGTGTTGATTCTGCCAGATCAGCGCAAGGATTACGAGGTGTATTGTGACGCTTCACGTCGAGGACTTGGAGCAGTGCTTATGCAGGAAGGAAGAGTTGTTTCGTATGCTTCACGACAACTTAAGCCGCATGAGTTGAATTATGCCACGCATGATTTGGAGTTAGCAGCCATAGTGCATGCATTGAAGACTTGGAGGCATTTTCTCATTGGAAACCATTGTTAAGTATACACGGATCACAAGAGTTTGAAGTATATTTTCACGCAGAAGGAGTTGAATCTCAGGAAAAGGAGATGGTTGGAGCTCATCAAGGATTATGATATGAGATTGCACTATCATCCCGGAAAGGCTAACGTAGTAGCAGATGCGTTGAGCCGTAAAATTCATGTCAACACCCTAATGACTGGAGATGTACGAAGGGAGTTAGCCGAGGATCTTCGTGATCTATGTTTGGAGATAGTTCCGAGAGGCTATGTAGCAGCATTGGAGATTCAGTCTACTTTGATGGATAAGATCAGAAGACTGACAAGGGGATTGCCTCTATAAAGGAGAAGATGGGCAAAGGAAAAGTTAAAGGATTTCGTGAGGATGAGCACGATACCCTATGGTTTGAAGACCGTGTTTATGTGCCCAATGACCCGGAGATCAGGAAGCTAATTCTGCAGGAGGCCCATGATTCACCATATTCGATTCACCCAGGAAATACCAAGATGTATTTGGATTTGAAGGATACTTTCTAGTGGACCGGAATGAAGAAGGATATTGCAGAGCATGTAGCAGTTTGTGATGTATGTCAGAGAGTAAAGGTAGAGCATCAGAAGCCAGCGGGATTGCTACAGCCATTGCCAATACCCGAATGGAAGTGGGATAAGCTAGGCATGGATTTTATTATGGGTTTGCCCAGAACTCGTTCAGGCTATGACTCGATTTGGGTAGTAGTCGATCGTTTGACAAAGGTAGCTCATTTCATTCCAGTGAAGACTACCTACACCAGTGCTAAGTTGGCAAAGATATACATGACCAGGATTGTATATCTGCATGGAGTTCCAAGGAGCATTGTATCAGATAGAGGAACCCAGTTTACCTCAAAGTTCTGGAATCAATTGCACAAGACTTTAGGTACCAGGCTAGAGTTCAGTACAACTTTCCATCCGCAGACAGATGGCCAGACCGAGAGAGTCAATCAGATTTTGAAGGATATGCTGAGAGCTTGTGCGCTAGATTATGGATCTAGTTGGGACGATAATTTGCCGTACGCAGAGTTCTCTTACAACAACAGTTATCAAACTAGTTTGAAGATGGCCCCTTTCGAAGCCTTGTATGGAAGGAGGTTCAGGACCCCATTGTCGTGGGATGAAGTTGGAGACCAACAGTTGTTTGGACCGGATCTGATTAAGGAGTCTGAACAGAAGTTGAAATTGATTCACGATAGGCTCAAGGTAGCCCAGTCCAGGCAAAAGAGCTATGCAGATTCGAAACGCAAGGAGACAGTTTACAAAGTCGGAGACCGAGTTTATCTTCGAGTATCTCCACTTCGAGGAGTTAAGCGCTTTGGAGTTAAGGGAAAGTTAGCGCCACATTTTGTAGGACCATACAAGGTTTTGGAGCGTATGGGAGAAGTAGCCTACAAGTTGGAATTGCCCGAAGGATTGTCAGGAGTTCACGACGTGTTCCACGTTTCCTAGTTGAAGAAGTGCCACGCAGAGATGGCTGATATACCGCTGAGAGATACAGTGCCGCTGGAAGCGATTCAGTTGGATAGTGATTTGACCTATGAGGAGAAACCAGTCAAGATTCTTGAGTATGCCAGCCGAGTCACCCGCAGCAAGGTTATCAAGTTTTGCAAAGTTCAGTGGAGCCACCACACGGAGGATGAAGCCACCTGGGAGCGAGAGGAAGATCTGCTCAAGGACCACCCTCACCTATTTTCTAGCCAACCCGAATCTCGAGGGCGAGATTCATCTTAAGGGGGGTAGGTTTGTAACATCCCAAATTTTCAATTTGGAATATTATACATTAGATCATCATTGCATATCATATTTTACTGCATTTTGGTTGATCCAGAAATTTCACGCAACTCAAGGACCCTCGGAGAGAGTTGGGGATTTCGTTATTTTCATATTTGAGTTTTCTCAAATTTTGAAAATAGGATCATTTGATTTGATTTATTTTATCTTCAATTATTTCTATCATAAAAATATGAGAGAGGAAATAAAATGACTTTCCCAAAATAAAGAAATATTGAGGATTTAATAATAAAATCAAATAAGATTTTATTTTGGTTTTATTTGCTATTTTATTTGAATTTAGGAAAAATGCGCATTTTTCATAATTGTATTTAGGCCCTAAATAAATGTTCATCCTGTGCGCCTTGATTTTAGAAGCCGGGAAAAATTTATTTCGGAATTTTTGGACTCCGTTTAGTATTCCTTTTGTTTGTTTTTCTGCGTGAAATAATTTTAAAAAAACGCGAACCTACTCCCGGCCGGGATCGGCCAAGACTCCCTGGCCGGGGCCCTTTATATAGCACCGCCCCGAGCCGCTCCAGCCCACTCGAGCCGCCGCGCCTCCCAAAACTCTAGCCGCCGCCGCCGCTACGGCCGCCGCCGCCGCCGGACCCGGCCGTCGAGGTTGACCCCGCCGCCGTTTTTTTAGAAAACCGTCGGTTTTCGTCGGTTTTTCGTTCGATTTTTTTAGCTTCCGTTTTTATTAGATCGGTTTTTTCCGGTTTAGGTTAATTAGCGAGCGTTCGCTCGTTCGTTCGTTTTAACGAACGCGTTCTTCGTTTAGATCAAGATAACGAACGTTCGTTCGTTAATCTGTTCGTCATTTTTCTTTTTCACGGATTTTCCGCGATTATTTCTGATCGCGATTTCTGATCCGATTTTCGTTTTAGTTTAACTTTTCACGCGTTTATCGGAATCAGGCGATTCAAGCGCCTGGAGTTTCGTCTCGAAACCCTCTTTCCGTTTAACCAACTCAAACAAGTTTTTGCCTTTGTAAAATTTGACCTAGAACCAGAATAGTAAACGAAGCTTGTTTGTTTTGCCGTTTGACTTTCGTTGCTTCGTTCGATTTGATTCTTTTTGCCAACCGGAGTTGTTAAGTTGAACTTTCTGGTTAGATATCTTATTTGAGTTTTATCTGTGCATTAGATGAGTACTTATTGTATGCTTGTTTGTTTACGATAGAGTACCCGGAGTGCGCCGCTTGCTACTTCGAATCGCTAGGTTTTGCGGATCATCAGCAAGGCAAGTAACACTTTGATCATACCTCCTACTACCCAGTTTTTATTGCATTAGATCAATCCTCAAACATTGCATGATTAGGATCAAATTAAATTGTGAGTTTTGGGAAGTAGATGAGGTAGAACCTATTACCTGTTTTATTATCAAACCCTGGGAGTTACTTCTACGTTTGCTTATATTGCTATGCTATGCTAGTTGACGTGGATTGGGTGAGTGTATCCATGACAAATGTGAGATTGTTAATCAATGGTTTATTTAAGATGGCAACTTAAACACACATCTGGGTGGATTGAGACACCTGGGTATTCCTGCGATTGCATGTTTTCTTTGGACCGCCACCCAGGCTCAAAGGGATCATGAGATTGTTCATACTAGAAATTTCCGTGTGCAGCCACAAGCTACTATGGGCTCTAGCATAATTGATTAAGTCATGCGAACTCTTACAGTGGTAGACTAGCAGATGTAGGGGAAAGTAGGTGTAATGGTCTACCCGATCGTAAGGTGCTAGCGCTTCTGAAAGACTATGTCTCGGTCATCGGTTTCTCAAACACCATGTAGTGCGAGAATCCCAATGGAGGAGATCGAGTCTTGTGGGCAAAAGTGCGCAAACCTCTGTAGAGTGTATAAACTAATCATGGTTAGCTGTGTCCCCGGTTATGGACATCTTGGGTATCTAGTACTTGGATTATCATGTGAATCTCATCATGTTACTTTAATTAATATTGTTGGGTTTTTAATGATGATGCTTAATTGGGATTGAGAGCGTGTCTACACTCTCAATGTTTAACAACTACCATGATAGTTAAATAAAATTTATTCCTTTGCAGTAGGGAAAAATTGGCTTTACGCAAAACTGTAACCATAGAGCTTCCCACCAGCCATATATGCATGTAGTATAGCCTTATTCTTTCATTATTCTCTATGTGTTACTTTGCCAGCATATTCCATGTGCTGACCCGTTTTGGGCTGCAACGTTCATGTTGCAGACTTTTTAGATGACGAGTAAGGTGCCTTTAGTTCGTGGTTCTATACTCAGTGATGCCGTTGGAGTTGATGGACTCACTTATCTTCCAAGCCTTCCGTTGTTATCGTTATTAGATGGCCTTAAGCCATATTTGTTGTAATAAGTTCTCTTTTGAGACATTCAATGTACTAAGTGTGTGATTGCTACTCTATTATAAATCCTTCAAGTACTGTGCGGTGTCAGCATTACTGATCCAGGGATGACACTGGAGCACAGAGATTGAACCGTTTGAGGCCTGATTGCTACAGGCACCTCCAAAATATTATTTTACAAGTGGCCGGAAAATATTCTCGGAATGGGATGAAAGTTGGCGTGTGGTGTTGTTGTGTTGTCAGTAGACCGCCTGTCAAATTTCATCGCGTTCGGAGTTCGTTTGATGCCCCAACGAATAACTATAGCGGCACCGCTGACGGTCTAACGTCAGACGTTTTCGATCTCCAAAAACTGCTGCTGGGCCCTCTCTCTCTCTCTTCTCTCCTCTCAGCCTCACCACAGCCCACCTAGTCCATCCACCTACCCTTCTTCGCGTCCGGAGCCGTCCGATGCGATCATACGGTCCAAAACCCTCTCTGCACAGTGCATCGAACCTCCTCGCGCGCGCGTCGGAAAGATGTCCCGGACCCAACCCGGACAGTCGTCACCGTTGGATCCGGACCAACCCCGAGCAACCTCCTGCGTCTTCCGTTTCTTCTTTTGACTACTCCGTTGACTCGTAGCCATCCGATCTCGATCAGACGATCCAAAACTCCCTCCTTTCGCTATATATAGACCAAGCTCTACCTATTTTGGTCAAACCCTAGAAATTAGGAGGTTTGTCCCTTCACCCGCCGCCGCACTCTCCACCAAATCCCCTCTCGGGATCCTCCCAGATTCGATCCCCACCAACCAGAGCCCTCCCATGGCTCCCTTCGAATCCTCCCTCTTTCTGGCCGAGGAACCAGCACAGCCGCGTTCGAGCGCTCCCGAGGCCGAGTTCCTCCAACCTCACGACCCCGCGGCCCCCGACGAACCTCGCCGCCGACAACCACCAACAGTAGCTCTTCGCGTGCCCCTGATCCTCCCCAAGCATGCGCTCCAGCGGCCACTCCTACACCGCCTCGCGCTCGAGCACCCAAGCCCCTTGATCCAGCCGTCCAGGAGGATGCTGTCGTGGTCACCAGGCACATCTCCCCGACGCCTCCTCCTCCCCATGTCGTTTCCCTCTGGATCGCTCTCCTTTTCACCTAGTTTTTCCTCTCTCTCTCTCTCTCTCTCTCACTCTGGTTCACAGGGACGTTGCCATGGCCGTCGCGCCGACGTTGTGACCACCTAAGCTCCACCGGCGACCAAAGCCACCAGCCGCCCGAGCCTCGTGCACTTCTGCCTCGAGGACCTCCTCGCCCCCAACCAGGACGCCATGGTCGGCCTCCTCTGTTCGACCCCCGTCGCGTCGCGCCACTAGCCGGAGCATCTCCATCGCCAACTGAAACTTCGTAGGTCACTGACTCCCATCTCCGGACCACCACCACCACCAGGGACCCCCCCCTCCATGCTCCGTCGACCCCGCCAGCGCAGCAGCGCCTCATCTAGTCGCCATCTTCGCTGCGTGGGCCTCCCCTTCCCGATGCCATTGATGGACGCCGCTCCGCTGCTCCGAGACAAAGTCCCGTCGTTTTGCAGCCATCTCCCTCCAGTTCTTCCCCAACACCGTCGCCCTCGACCGTGCCAAAAGAGCTAATGGACTCAGTTAGGGCAACAGATGATAATGACTCGTCAGGTTCGAACTGACATTATTTATATACTAAGACCTATATTCCATGAAGGAGTCGCGAACTGAACCCCGACTTATTTTGATTGTTACGGATCTAGCTATTTCTCTTACAAAGCCCCCGCTAAAAAGCTAGGAATCTAATGAGTTACGAAACACGAAAGTCAGAAGGACAGTAGGTTTAGTAAACCCTCGGCGCGGGTCACCTCTTTTTTAAGCACTTGACCAAGCCTATTTCTATAGAAAAGGACGGCGCCGTGACCCGTCGCCAGTCTGCTTCCTTCACCCCAGGATCCAGCCGCCCTGAACCTGTCGCTGCCGCTTTTCGCTTTTCTTCAGAAATGAGCAGAGCGGCTCACCCGCCCCGCTCGATTCGTTAACCGCAGGCCCAGCCAGCGCCAGGAGGGCCCAGCCTCCTCGGCGGCCTGCCCGCACCACGCCATGCGCCTCCAGGCTCAGCTGGGCTTGGCCCAATGTGAGCAATGCTTGCCAGATCCAGATTCAGCCCGTGTAGCATTTTTTTTCCAGTCTGTGCATTTTTTTTATTTTTATTTATCCAATGCATGCATAATTATAGGAGGATGCCATTATTTTAATTTGCTCACAAGTAAATAACCGTGCATCATATGTAAAAACTTCATATATGTGAAGTGCTCAGAAATTTGTGTAGTTTAATTATATCCAACTTTCATCTATGTTTAAAAAGTTTAAAATGTTGTTTGTTTAAATTTGCTTAAATAACTTGTTAAAATGCTTTATTTCATAATTAATTAACCGTAGCTCCAAACTTAACAATCTTTATATGTAAATGGGGTAGAAAAATGCCTAGTTTAACATGATGGCATTACTTTTCATGTTCAACAACTATAAAATATGGTTTAGGGTAGAACAGTACCAAACCGTAAAATATGAACATAAGGAGTTTCCGAACTTGTTGTGTGTTGTTCCGGCCTCATTTAAACTTGCCTAGATATGTAGTTTTACTTTGCTTCACCTCTTGCCATGTTAATCAACATTTAATATTGTTGGGTACATAAACGAGATCGAACTAAATAACTTGAATGTGGTGTTCCGTCAATATGCAACTCGTTGCATATTGAGTTCCACTTAATTTGTAGTGTTGTTTGTTGCACTTTGCCATGCCATGCCATGCATATTTAAACCGGACATGCATCATACTTGTTTGCGCATCATGCCATGTTTATGTGGTCGTTGTTTACTATGTTGCTTGCTTCTTTCCGGGTTGCTTCTCTCGTTAGCTTCGGTTTCATTCCGGAGATGTGAGGATCCGTTCGACTACGCCCGCTTGTCTCCTTCATGGACTCGTTCTTCTTCCTTGCGGGATCTCAGGCAAGATGACCATACCCTCGAAATCACTTCTATCTTTGCTTGCTAGTTGCTCGCTCTATTGCTATGCTGCGATACCTACCACTTGCTATATCATGCCTCCCATATTGCCATGTCAAGCCTCTAACCCACCTTGTCCTAGCAAACCGTTGTTTGGATATGTTACCGCTTTGCTCAGCCCCTCTTATAGCGTTTTTAGTTGCAGGTGAAGATTGGAGTTTGTTCCATGTTGGAACATGGATATGTTGGGATATCACAATATCTTTTATGTTAATTAATGCATCTATATACTTGGTAAAGGGTGGAAGGCTCGGCCTTATGCCTGGTGTTTTGTTCCACTCTTGCCGCCCTAGTTTCCGTCATACCGGTGTTATGTTCCTTGATTTTGCGTTCCTTACACGGTTGGGTGTTATGGGGACCCCTTGACAGTTCGCTTTAAATAAAACTCCTCCAGCAAGGCCCAACCTTGGTTTTACCATTTGCCTCACCACCACCTACTTTTCCCTGGGGAGTCACGCTCCCTAGGGTCATCTTTATTTTAACCCCCCGGGCCAGTGCTTATCTAAGTGTTGGTACAACTTGAGCGATGTCCAGCGCCCCCTGGGCAACCAGGGTCTATGCAACCCGACGTCTGGCTCATCCGGTGTGCCCTGAGAACGAGATATGTGCAGCTCCTACCGAGATTTGTCGGCACATTCGGGCGGCTTTGCTAGTCTTGTTTTACCATTGTCGAAATGTCTTGTAACCGGGATTCCGAGCCTGATCGGGTCTTCCTGGGAGAAGGATTATCCTTCGTTGACCATGAGAGCTTGTGATGGGCTAAGTTGGGACACCCCTGTAGGGTTTTGAACTTTCGAAAGCCGTGCCCGCGGTTATGGGCAGATGGGAATTTGTTAATGTCCAGTTGTAGAGAACTCGACACTTAACTTAATTAAAATGAATCAACCACATGTGTAGCCGTGATGGTCTCTTCTCGGCGGGGTCCGGGAAGTGAACACGGTTCTTGTGTTATGCTTGAACGTAAGTAGTTTCAGGATCACTTCTTGATCACTTCTAGTTCTCGACCGTGCTTTGCTTCTCTTCTCGCTCTTATTTGCATATGTTAGCCACCATATATGCTAGTGCTTGCTGTAGCTCCACCTCACTACCTTTTCCTACCCATAAGCTTAAATAGTCTTGATCTCGTGGGTGTGAGATTGTTGAATCCTCGTGACTCAAAGATTACTTCCAAAAACAGTTGCAGGTGCCGACGATACCAGTGCACGTGACGCGACCCAGCTCAAGTGGGAGCTCAACGAAGATCGTGTTCGTTGTGTTGTTTCGTTTCCAGTTGATCAGTAGTGGAGCCCAGTCGGGTCGATCGGGGATCTAGCATTTGGGGTAGTCTTCTTTTATGTTGGTTCCGTAGTCGGACCTTGATTGTATTCTGGATGTTGTTATTCTATATTTATGTATTGTGTGAAGTGGTGATTGTAAGCCAACTCTTTATCCCTTTCTTATTCAGTACATGGGATGTGTAAAGATTACCCCTCTTGCGGCATGCCTACCATGCGGTTATGCCTCTAAGTCGTGCTCTGACACGTGGGAGATATAGCCGCATCGTGGGTATTACAAACAAGGCTAATCAATGGGGTATGGAGATGCCCATCGATTGATGTTAATGCAAGGAGTAGGGATTGCCATGCAACGGATGCACTAGAGCTATAAATGTATGAAAGCTCAACAAAAGAAACTAAGTGGGTGTGCATCCAACTTGCTTGCTCACGAAGACCTAGGGCACTTGAGGAGGCCCATTGTTGGAATATACAAGCCAAGTTCTATAATGAAAATTTCCACTAGTATATGAAAATGAGAAAACAAGAGACTCTCTATCATGAAGATTACGGTGCTACTTTGAAGCACAAGTGTGGCAAAGGATAGTAACATTGTCCTTCTCTCTTTTTCTCTCATTTTTTGGGCCTTCTCTTTTTTATGGCATTTCTCCTTTTTTGGGCCTTCTCTTTTTTATGGCCTTTCCTTTTTTTATATTCCTCACTTGGGACAATGTTCTAAAAAAATGATGATCATCACACTTCTATTTATTTACAACTCAATGATTACAACTCGATACTAGAACAAAAGATGACTCTATATGAATTCCTCCGGTGGTGTATCGGGATATGCAATGGACCAAGAGTGACATGTATGAAAGAATTATGAATGGTGGCTTTGCCACAAATACTATGTCAACTACATGATCATGCTAAGCAATATGACAATGATGAATGTGTCATGATAAACGGAATGGTGGAAAGTTGCATGGCAATATATCTCGGAATGGCTATGGAAATGCCATAATAGGTAGGTATGGTGGCTGTTTTGAGGAAGATATGAGGAGTTTTAAGTGTGAAAGAGCGTATCATATCACGGGGTTTGGATGCACCGGCAAAGTTTGCGCCAACTCTCGATGTGAGAAAGGGCAATGCACGATACCGAAGAGGCTAGCAAGGATGGAAAGGTGAGAGTGCGTATAATCCATGGACTCAATATTAGTCATAAAGAACTCAGATACTTATTGCAAAAATCTACAAGTCATCGAAAACCTCGGCACTACGCGCATGCTCCTAGGGGGATAGATTGGTAGGAAAAGACCATCACTCGTCCCCGACCGCCACTCACAAGGAAGACAATCAAATAACACCTCATGTTTCAAATTTGTAACATAACGTTTACCATACGTGCATTCTACGGGACTTGCAAACTTCAACACAAGTATTGCTCAATTTCACAACTACTCAACTAGCACAACTTTGATATTATTACCTCCATATCTCAAAACAATCATCAAGCATCAAACTTCTCTTAGTATTCAAAACACTCATAAGAAAATTTTACTAATCTTGAATACCTAGCATATTAGGATTTTAAGCAAATTACCATGCTATTTAAGACTCTCAAAATAATCTAAGTGAAGCATGAGAGATAAATAGTTTCTATAAAACAAATCCACCACCGTGCTCTAAAAGATATAAGTGAAGTACTAGAGCAAAACTATATAACTCAAAAGATATAAGCGAAGCACATAGAGTATTCTAACAAATTCCAAATCATGTATGGCCCTCTCAAAAGGTGTGTACAACAAGGATGATTGTGGTAAACTAAAAAGTAAAGACTCAAATCATACAAGACGCTCCAAGCAAAACACATATCATGTGGCGAATAAAAATATAGCTCCAAGTAAAGTTACCGATAGAAGTAGACGAAAGAGGGGATGCCTTCCGGGGCATCCCCAAGCTTTGGCTTTTAGGTGTCCTTAGATTATCTTGGGGGTGCCATGGTCATCCCCAAGATTAGGCTCTTGCCACTCCTTGTTCCATAATCCATCAAATATTTACCCAAAACTTGAAAACTTCACAACACAAAACTTAAAGTAGAAAATCTCGTGAGCTCCGTTAGCGAAAGAAAATAAAAGACCACTTCAAGGTACTGTAATGAACTCATTCTTTATTTATATTGATGTTAAACCTACTGTATTCCAACTTCTCTATGGTTTTAAACTATTTTACTAGCCATAGATTCATCAAAATAAGCAAACAACACACGAAAAACAGAATCTGTCAAAAACAGAACAGTCTGTAGTAATCTGTAGCTAGAGCAAGATCTGGAACCCCAAAAATTCTAAAATAAATTTCTGGACGTGAGGAATTTATCTATTAATCATATTAAAAAATAATTAACTAAATAGAACTTTCCAAATAAAAATTACAGCAGTTCTCGTGAGCGCTAAAGTTTCTGTTTTTTACAGCAGGTTTAACAAGACTTTCCCCAAGTCTTCCCAACGGTTCTACTTGGCACAAACACTAATTAAACACAACCAAAACAGAGGCTAGATAAATTATTTTTATTACTAAACAGGAGCAAAAAGCAAGGAATAAAAATAAAATTGGGTTGCCTCCCAACAAGCGGCATCGTTTAACGCCACTAGCTAGGCATAACAAGCAAGGATAGATCTAGGTATTGCCATCTTTGGTAGGCAATCCATAAGTGGCACTCATAATAGATTCATAGGTAATTTAATTTTATTTGTAGGAAAGTGTTCCATGCCTGTCCTTAATGAAAATTAGAATCTAATATTTTCTTCCTTCATATCAATAATTGCACCAATCGTTCTAAGGAAAGGTCTACCAAGAATAATAGGACATGAAGGATTGCAATCTATGTCAAGAACAATAAAATCTATGGGCACATAATTTCTATTTGCAACAATAAGAACACCATTAATTCTTCTCATAGGTTTCTTAATAGTGGAATCCGCAAGGTGCAAGTTTAGAGAGCAATCATCAAAATCACGGAAACCTAACAAATCACACAAAGTCTTTGGAATCGTGGAAACACTAGCACCCAAATCACATAAAGCATAGCATTCATGATCTTTAATTTTAATTTTAATAGTTGGTTCCCACTCATCATAAAGTTTTCTAGGGATAGAAACTTCCAATTCAAGTTTTTGTTCATAAGATTGCATCAAGGCATCAATGATATGTTTAGTAAACGCTTTATTTTGACTATAAGCATGAGGAGAATTTAGCACGGATTGTAACAAGGAAATACAATCAATCAAAGAGCAATTTTCATAGTTAAATTCCTTGAAATCCATAATAGTGGGTTTAGCAACATCTAGGGTTTTAGTTTCTTGAATCCCACTTTTATCAATTTTAGCATCAAGATCAAAAAATTCTGAATTCTTGGAACGCCTTCTAGGTAAAGGTGGATCATATTCAGTCCCATCATTATCAAGATTCATATTGCAAAACAAAGATTTAATAAGGGACACAACAATAACTTTGAGATCTTCATCTTTATTTTCATAGCAATACGGTTTAGCGGCCATCCTATTAACTAAGGTGGCTTTCTTATCCGAAATTTCAGCGGTCAACTTTTCAAGACGAGCAATTTGGGATCTCAAACCATCGAATTCTTTAAACATATCATCAAGCTCTTTATTCATAAAACTCATAAAACTTTTTTGTTCCTTAAGCTCGTTTCTAAAGAAACTATTATGTTCAAATTGCAAAACCATAAAGCTCATGACATTGCTTTCGATCTCTTCTAATCTTTTAAGGTGAAGATCACCAAATTTAGGTAGAGCCATTGTGACAAGCAAGCAAACTAACACACAAGCAAACAAGCGGGCAAAAAGAGGCAAATAGAGAAAGAGAGGGAGGATAGAGAGAGAAGGTGAATAAAATGGCAAGGGTGAAGTGGGGGGGAGGAAAATGAGAGGCAAATGGCAAATAATGTAATGCGGGAGATAAGGGTATGTGATGGGTACTTGGTATGTTGACTTTTGCGTAGACCTCCCCGGCAATGGCGCCAGAAATCCTTCTTTCTACCTCTTGAGCACTGCGTTGGTTTTCCCCGAAGAGGAAGGGATGATGCAGCAAAGTAGCGTAAGTATTTCCCTCAGTTTTTGAGAACCAAGGTATCAATCCAGTAGGAGGCTACGCGCGAGTCCCTCGTACCTGCACAAAACAAATAAATCCTCGCAACCAACACGAATAGGGGTTGTCAATCCCTACACGGCCACTTACGAGAGTGATATCTGATAGATATGATAAGATAATATTTTTGGTATTTTTTTGATAAAGATGCAAAGTAAAATAAAGGCAAAGTAAAAAGCAAAGGAAATAACTAAGTAGTAGGAGATTAATATGATGAAGATAGAACTGGGGGCCATAGGTTTCACTAGTGGCTTCTCTCGAGAGCATAAGTATTCTATGGTGGGTGAACAACTTACTGTTGAGCAATTCACAAAATTGAGCATAGTTATGAGAATATCTAGGTATGATCATGTATATAGGCATCACATCCGAGACAAGTAGACCGACTCCTGCCTGCATCTACTACTATTACTTCACTCATCGACTGCTATCCAACATGCATCTACAGTATTAAGTTAAAAACAGAGTAACACCTTAAGCAAGATGACATGATGTAGAGGGATAGACTCATGCAATATGATGAAAACCCCATCTTGTTATCCTCGATGGCAACAATACAATACGTGCCTTGCTGCCCCTACTGTCACTGGGAAAGGACACCGCAAGATTGAACCCAAAGCTAAGCACTTCTCCCATTGCAAGAAAGATCAATCTAGTAGGCCAAACCAAACTGATAATTCGAAGAGACTTGCAAAGATAATCAATCATACATAAAAGAATTCAGAGAAGATTCAAATATTGTTCATAGATAGACTTGATCATAAACCCACAATTCATCGGTCTCAACAAACACACTGCAAAATAAGATTACATCGAATAGTTCTCCACAAGAGAGGGGGAGAACATTGTATTGAGATCCAAAAAGAGAGAAGAAGCCATCTAGCTAATAACTATGGACCCGTAGGTCTGAGGTAAACTACTCACACTTCATCGGAGGGGCTATGGTGTTGATGTAGAAGCCCTCCGTGATCGATGCCCCCTCCGGCGGAGCTCCGGAACAGGCCCCAAGATGGGATCTCATGGATACAGAAAGTTGCGGCGGTGGAATTAGGTTTTTGGCTCCGTATCTGATCGTTTGGGGGTACGTAGGTATATATAGGAGGAAGGAGTACGTCGGTGGAGCAACAGGGGGCCCACGAGGGCGGAGGGTGCGCCTGCGGGGGGTAGGCGTGCCCTCCTACCTCATGGCCTCCTCTTTTGTGTATTGACGTAGGGTCCAAGTCTCCTGGGTCTTGTTCGTTGAGAAAATCACGTTCCCGAAGGTTTCATTCCGTTTGGACTCCGTTTGATATTCCTTTTCTTCGAAACCCTAAAACAGGCAAAAAAACAGCAATTCTGGGCTGGGCCTCCGGTTAATAGGTTAGTCCCAAAAATAATATAAAAGTGGATAATAAAGCCCAATAATGTCCAAAACATTAGATAATATAGCATGGAGCAATCAAAAATTATAGATACGTTGGAGACGTATCATGCACCAACAACTTATGCTAAGCTAGATAATCAATTATGTGATAGCAACATATATGACTAAGGACGATATGGCTATCACAAAGTAAAATGCATAAGTAACGGGTCGAGTAAGAAATAACCGAGGCACGCGGAGACGATGATGTATACCGAAGTTCACACCCTTGCAGATGCTAATCTCCGTTTGGAGCGGTGTGGAGGCACAATGCTCCCCAAGAAGCCACTAGGGCCATTGTAATCTCCTCACGCCCTCGCACAATGCAAGATGACGTGATTCCACTAAGGGACCCTTGAGGGCGGTCACCGAACCCGTACAAATGGCAACCTTGGGGGCGGTCACCGAACCCGTACACTTTGGCAACCCTTGGGGCGATCACCGGTACCCGTCAAATTGCTCGGGGCGATCTCCACAACCTAATTGGAGACCCCAACGCTTGACCGGAGCTTGACACCAGAATTATTGAGCTCCGAACACCACCAACCGTCTAGGCGCCCAAGCACCCAAGAGGAACAAGCTCAAGGGCACCAAGCACCCAAGAGTAATAAGCTTCTCAACTTGTAACTTCCACGTATCACTGTGGAGAACTCAAATCGATGCACCAAATGCAATGGCAAGGGCACACGGAGTGCCCAAGTCCTTCTCTCCCAAATCCCACCAAAGCAACTATTGCTAGGGAGGAAAATGGGAGGAAGAACAAGAAGGAGAACACCAAGAACTCCAGGATCTAGATCCAAGGGCTTCCCTCACATAGAGGAGAAAGTGATTGGTGGAAATGTGGATCTAGATCTTCTCTCTCTTTCCCCCCAAAAACTAGCAAGAATCCATGGAGTGATTGAGAGATAGCAAGCTCGAAGAAGGTCAACAATAGGGGAAGAACATGAGCTTAAGAGATAAGGTTCCTTTGGGAAGAAGACCCCCTTTTATAGGTGGGGGAAAATCCAACTGTTATCCTCATAGCTCACCAAGCGGTACTATCGCTAGGGCGGTCGTAGCCAAATAAACACTACTGCAACGGGGCAACATGACGGTACTACTGTCGGAGCGGTACTACCGCCTGCCCTTGCGGTACTACTGCATGGGTAGTATTCAACGGCCATACAGGTGCAGCACACGACAGTATACACAGTGAGATAGCGGTACTACCGCTGGGGATAGCGGTACTACCGCTGGGGATAGCGGTACTACCGCGTGTCCACGGATGTAAAAAATTACTACCGCGCCTACATCCGCTGGAGCTAGCTTTGAGTAGAAAGCCGACATGGTACTATCGCTCACAGGAAGTAGTACTACCGCGTAAGGGCGGATGTACAAAATTACATCTGCGCCTACTTCCGCATGCATCAGCGTCAGGGCTGGAAGCAGCGGTACTACCGCTCACCAGGAGCAGTACTGCCGCTCGCCCCTGCGGTACTACCGCTCCCTTGAGTAGTACTACCGCACGCCGCAGAGGCTTTAGCACTTGGCTGCCTTCATAATATAGCTAAAGACAACAGAAGGATACAATAGAACCAGAACTGCCATAACTTCTGCAAATGAGCTCCGAAATGAGCAAACTCAAGCTTGGTGGAAACAAGACGACGAGTAGCATCAAAACAGCATACAAGGTATTCCTCCAGTATCCGGGAGTTGCATAATCTCATAGTCAAAAGAATATGTATAAGTCATGAAGAAAGCAATAGCAATAAAACTTAACGATCACTATGCTAAGCTAACAGATGGGTCTTCTCCATCACATCATTCTCCTAATGATGTGATCCCGTTCATCAAATGACAACACATGTCTATGGTTAGAAAACTTAACCATCTTTGATTAACGAGATAGTCTAGTAGAGGCTTACTAGGGACATTGTGTTTTGTCTATGTATCCACATATGTATCAAGTTTCCGGTTAATACAATTCTAGCATTAAATAAACATTTATCATGATATAATGAAATATAAATAACAAGTTTATTATTGCCTCTAGGGCATATTTCCTTCAGTGGCATGAAACCCTTCTCAAGCAGGTGGGTGTGAAGGGTTTTCAGGTTAGAGTAAGACTTCGTATTCCCACATCTAGGACATGGACTGAAGGAAATATGCCCTAGAAGCAATAATAAAGTTATTATTTATTTCCTTATATCATGATAAATGTTTATTATTCATGCTAGAATTGTATTAACCGGAAACATAATACATGTGTGAATACATAGACAAACAGAGTGTCACTAGTATGCCTCTACTTTACTAGCTCGTTAATCAAAGATGGTTATGTTTCCTAACCATGAACAAAGAGTTTTTATTTGATTAACGGGATCACATCATTAGGAGAATGATCTGATTGACATGACCCATTCCATTAGCTTAGCACCCGATCGTTTAGTATGTTGCTATTGCTTTCTTCACGACTTATACATGTTCCTATGACTATGAGATTATGCAACTCCCATTTGCCGGAAGAACACTTTGTGTGCTACCAAACATCACAACGTAAATGGGTGATTATAAAGGTGCTCTACAGGTGTCTCCAAAGGTACATGTTGGGTTGGCGTATTTCGAGATTAGGATTTGTCACTCCGATTGTCGGAGAGGTATCTCTGGGCCCTCTCGGTAATACCCATCACATAAGCCTTGCAAGCATTGCAACTAATGAGTTAGTTGCAAGATGATGTATTACGGAACGAGTAAAGAGACTTGCCGGTAACGAGATTGAACTAGGTATTGAGATACCGACGATCGAATCTCGGGCAAGTAACATACCGATGACAAAGGGAACAACGTATGTTGTTATGCGGTCTGACCGATAAAGATCTTCGTAGAATATGTAGGAGCCAATATGAGCATCCAGGTTCCGCTATTGGTTATTGACCGCAGACGTGTCTCGGTCATGTCTACATTGTTCTCGAACCCGTAGGGTCCGCACACTTAAGGTTTCGATGACAGTTATATTATGAGTTTATGAGTTTTGATGTACCGAAGTTAGTTCGGAGTCCCGGATGTGATCACGGACATGACGAGGAGTCTCGAAATGGTCAATACATAATTATTGATATATTGGACGGCTATATTCGGACACTGGAAGTGTTCCGGGTGATTTCGGAGAAAACTTGAGAGCCGGAGGGTTACCGGAACCCCCCCGGGAGAAGTAATGGGCCATATGGGCCTTAGTGGAGAGAGAGAGGGGCAGCCAGAGGTGGGTTGCGCGCCTCATCCCCCCTGGTCCGAATTGGACTAGGAGAGGGGGGCGGCGCCCCCCCTTTCCCTCTCCCTCCCCACTTCTTTCCCCCTCCTAGTAGGAGTCCTACTCCTACTAGGAGGAGGACTCCTCCTGGCGCGCCTATAGGGGCCGGCCGGCCTCCTCCCCTTGCTCCTTTATATACGGGGGCAGGGGGGCACCCCTAGACACACAAGTTGATCCGTGTGATCATATTCTCAGCCGTGTGCGGTACCCCCTCCACCATAGTCCTCGATAATATTGTAGCGGTGCTTAGGCGAAGCCCTACGACGGTAGTGTATCAAGATCGTCACCACGCCGTCGTGCTGACGGAACTCTTCCCCGGCACTTTGCTGGATCGGACTCCAGGGATCGTCATCGAGCTGAACGTGTGCTAGAACTCGGAGGTGTCGTAGTTTCGGTGCTTGATCGGTCGGGCCGTGGAGATGTACGACTACATCAACCAAACGCTTCCGTTGTCGATCTACAAGGGTACGTAGATCACACTCTCCCCTCTCGTTGCTATGCATCACCATGATCTTGCGTGTGCGTAGGATTTTTTTTGAAATTACTACGTTCCCCATCAGTGGCATCCGAGCCTAGGTTTTATATGTTGATGTTATATGCATGAGTAGAACACAAGTGAGTTGTGGGCAATATAAGTCATACTGCTTACCAGCATGTCATACTTTGGTTCGGCGGTATTTTTGGACGAAGCGGCCTGGACCGACATTACGCGTACGCTTACGCGAGACCGGTTCTCCCGACGTGCTTTGCACATAGGTGGCTTGCGGGTGACAGTTTCTCCAACTTTAGTTGAACCGAGTGTGGCTACGCCCGGTCCTTGCGAAGGTTAAAACATCACCAACTTGACAAACTATCGTTGTGGTTTTGATGCGTAGGTAAGATTGGTTCTTGCTTAAGCCTGTAGCAGCCACGTAAAACTTGCAACAACAAAGTAGAGGACGTCTAACTTGTTTTTGCAGGGCATGTTGTGATGTGATATGGTCAAGACATGATGCTGAATTTTATTGTATGAGATGATCATGTTTTGTAACCGAGTTATCGGCAACTGGCAGGAGCCATATGGTTGTCGCTTTAATGTATGCAATGCAATCGCGCTCTAATGCTTTACTTTATCACTAAGCGGTAGTGATAGTCGTGGAAGCATAAGACTGGCGAGACGACAACGATGCTACGATGGAGATCAAGGTGTCGCACCGATGAAGATGGTGATCACGACGGTGCTTCGAAGATGGAGATCACAAGCACAAGATGATGATGGCCATATCATATCACTTATATTGATTGCATGTGATGTTTATCTTTTATGCATCTTATCTTGCTTTGATTGACGGTAGCATTATAAGATGATCTCTCACTAATTATCAAGAAGTGTTCTCCCTGAGTATGCACCGTTGCGAAAGTTCTTCGTGCTGAGACACCACGTGATGATCGGGTGTGATAGGCTCTACGTTCAAATACAACGGGTGCAAAACAGTTGCACACGTGAAATACTCAGGTTATACTTGACGAGCCAAGCATATACAGATATGGCCTCGGAACACGGAGACCGAAAGGTCGAGCGTGAATCATATAGTAGATATGATCAACATAATGATGTTCACCAATGAAACTACTCCATCTCACGTGATGATCGGACATGGTTTAGTTGATTTGGATCACGTAATCACTTAGAGGATTAGAGGGATGTCTATCTAAGTGGGAGTTCTTTAAGTAAATTAATTGAACCTAAATTTATCATGAAACTTAGTACCTGATAGTATCTTGTTTGTTTATGCTTGATTGTAGATAGATGGCTCGTGCTGTTGTTCCATTGAATTTTAATGCGTTCCTTGAGAAAGCAAAGTTGAAAGATGATGGTAGCAATTACACGGACTGGGTCTGTAACTTGAGGATTATCCTCATTGCTGCACAGAAGAATTACGTCTTGGAAGCACCGCTGGGTGCCAGGCCTGCTGCTGGAGCAAAACTAGATGTTATGAATGTCTGGCAGAGCAAAGCTGATGACTACTCGATAGTTCAGTGTGCCATGCTTTACGGCTTAGAATCGGGACTTCAACGACGTTTTGAACATCATGGAGCATATGAGATGTTCCAGGAGTTGAAGTTAATATTTCAAGCAAATGCCCGGATTGAGAGATATGAAGTCTCCAATAAGTTCTATAGCTACAAGATGGAGGAGAACAGGTCTGTCAGTGAGCATATACTCAAAATGTCTGGGTATAATAATCACTTGATTCAATTGCGAGTTAATCTTCCAGATGATTGCGTCATTGACAGAATTCTCCAATCACTGCCACCAAGCTACAAGAGCTTCGTGATGAACTATAATATGCAAGGGATGAATAAGACTATTCTCGAGCTCTTCGCAATGCTGAAAGCTGCGGGGGTAGAAATCAAGAAGGAGCATCAAGTGTTGATGGTCAACAAGACCACTAGTTTCAAGAAAAAGGGCAAAGGGAAGAAGAAGGGGAACTTCAAAAGGAACAGCAAGCAAGTTGCTACTCAAGAGAAGAAACCCAAACCTGGACCTAAGCCTGAAACTGAGTGCTTCTACTGCAAGCAGACTGGTCACTGGAAGCGGAACTGCCCCAAGTATTTGGCGGATAAGAAGGATGGCAAGGTGAACAAAGGTATATGTGATATACATGTTATTGACGTGTACCTTACTAATGCTCGAAGTAGCACCTGGGTATTTGATACTGGTTCTGTTGCTAATATTTGCAACTCGAAACAGGGACTACGGATTAAGCGAAGATTGGCTAAGGACGAGGTGACGATGCGCGTGGGAAACGGTTCCAAAGTCGATGTGATCGCAGTCGGCACGCTACCTCTACATCTACCTTCGGGATTAATATTAGACCTAAATAATTGTTATTTGGTGCCAGCGTTAAGCATGAACATTATATCTGGATCTTGTTTGATGCGAGACGGTTATTCATTTAAATCTGAGAATAATGGTTGTTCTATTTATATGAGTAATATCTTTTATGGTCATGCACCCTTAAAGAGTGGTCTATTTATTTTGAATCTCGATAGTAGTGACACACATATTCATAGTGTTGAAGCCAAAAGATGCAGAGTTGATAATGATAGTGCAACTTATTTGTGGCACTGCCGTTTAGGTCATATCGGTGTAAAGCGCATGAAGAAACTCCATACTGATGGAATTTTGGAACCACTTGATTATGAATCACTTGGTACTTGCGAACCGTGCCTCAGGGGCAAGATGACTAAAACACCATTCTCCGGTACTATGGAGAGAGCAACAGATTTGTTGGAAATCATACATACAGATGTATGTGGCCCGATGAATATTGAGGCTCGTGGCGGATATCATTATTTTCTCACCTTCACAGATGACTTAAGCAGATATGGGTATATCTACTTAATGAAACATAAATCTGAAACGTTTGAAAAGTTCAAAGAATTTCAGAGTGAAGTTGAAAATCATCGTAACAAGAAAATAAAGTTTCTACGATCTGATCGTGGAGGAGAATATTTGAGTTACGAGTTTGGTGTACATTTGAAACAATGCGGAATAGTTTCGCAACTCACGCCACCCGGAACACCACAGCGCAATGGTGTGTCCGAACGTCGTAATCGTACTTTACTAGATATGGTGCGATCTATGATGTCTCTTACTGATTTACCACTATCGTTTTGGGGATACGCTCTAGAGACAACCGCATTCACATTAAATAGGGCACCATCAAAATCCGTTGAGACGACGCCTTATGAACTGTGGTTTGGCAAGAAACCAAAGTTGTCGTTTCTGAAAGTTTGGGGTTGCGATGCTTATGTGAAAAAGCTTCAACCTGATAAGCTCGAACCCAAATCGGAGAGATGTGTCTTCATAGGATATCCAAAGGAGACTATTGGATACAGCTTCTATCACAGATCCGAAGGCAAGACTTTTGTTGCTAAGTTCGGAAACTTTCTGGAGAAGGAGTTTCTCTTGAAAGAAGTGAGTGGGAGGAAAGTAGAACTTGACGAGGTAACTGTACCTGCTCCCTTATTGGAAAGTAGTGCATCACAGAAAACTGTTTCAGTGACACCTACACCAGTTAGTGAGGAAGCTAATGATGATGATCATGAAACTTCAGAACAAGATACTACTGAACCTCGTAGATCAACCAGAGTGAGATCCGCACCAGAGTGGTACGATAATCCTGTTCTGGAAGTCATGCTACTAGATCATGATGAACCTACGAACTATGAAGAAGCGATGGTGAGCCCAGATTCCGCAAAATGGCTTGATGCCATGAAATCTGAGATGGGATCCATGTATGAGAACAAAGTATGGACTTTGGTTGTCTTGCCTGATGATCGGCAAGCAATTGAGAATAAATGGATCTTCAAGAAGAAGACTGATGCTGACGGTAATATTACTGTCTACAAAGCTCGACTTGTCGCAAATGGTTTTAGGCAAGTTCAAGGGATTGACTACGATGAGACCTTCTCACCCATAGCGATGCTTAAGTCTGTCCGAATCATGTTAGCAATTGCCGCATTTTATGGTTATGAAATTTGGCAGATGGATGTCAAAACTACATTCTTGAATGGATTTCTAGAAGAAGAGTTGTATATGATGCAACCAGAAGGTTTTGTCGATCCAAAGGGAGCTAACAAAGTGTGCAAGCTCCAGCGATCCATTTATGGACTGGTGCAAGCCTCTCGGAGTTGGAATAAACACTTTGATAGTGTGATCAAAGCATTTGGTTTTATACAGACTTTTGGAGAATCCTGTATTTACAACAAAGTGAGTGGGAGCTCTGTAGCATTTCTGATATTATATGTGGATGACATATTACTAATTGGAAATGATATAGAATTTCTGGATAGCATAAAGGGATACTTGAATAAGAGTTTTTCAATGAAAGACCTCGGTGAAGCTGCTTACATATTAGGCATTAAGATCTATAGAGATAGATCAAGACGCTTAATTGGACTTTCACAAACCACATACCTTGACAAAGTTTTGAAGAAGTTCAAAATGGATCAAGCAAAGAAAGGGTTCTTGCCTATGTTACAAGGTGTGAAGTTGAGTAAGACTCAATGCCCGACCACTGCAGAAGATAGAGAGAATATGAAAGATGTTCCCTATGCTTCAGCCATAGGCTCTATCATGTATGCAATGTTGTGTACCAGACCTGATGTGTGCCTTGATATAAGTATAACAGGGAGGTACCAAAGTAATCCAGGAGTGGATCACTGGACAGCGGTCAAGAACATCCTGAAATACCTGAAAAGGACTAAGGATATGTTTCTCATATATGGAGGTGACAAAGAGCTCATCGTAAAAGGTTACGTTGATGCAAGCTTTGACACTGATCCGGACGATTCTAAATCGCAAGCCGGATACGTGTTTACATTAAACGGTGGAGCTGTAAGTTGGTGCAGTTCTAAACAAAGCGTTGTAGCGGGATCTACATGTGAAGCGGAGTACATAGCTGCTTCGGAAGCAACAAATGAAGGAGTCTGGATGAAGGAGTTCATATCCGGTCTAGGTGTCATACCTAATGCATCGGGTCCAATGAAAATCTTTTGTGACAATACTGGTGCAATTGCCTTGGCAAAGGAATCCAAATTTCACAAGAGAACCAAGCACATCAAGAGACGCTTCAATTCCATCCGGGATCTAGTCCAGGTGGGAGACATAGTGATTTGCAAGATACATACGGATCTAAATGTTGCAGACCCGTTGACTAAGCCTCTTCCACGAGCAAAACATGATCAGCACCAAGGCTCCATGGGTGTTAGAATCATTACTGTGTAATCTAGATTATTGACTCTAGTGCAAGTAGGAGACTGAAGGAAATATGCCCTAGAGGCAATAATAAAGTTATTATTTATTTCCTTATATCATGAAATGTTTATTATTCATGCTAGAATTGTATTAACCGGAAACATAATACATGTGTGAATACATAGACAAACAGAGTGTCACTAGTATGCCTCTACTTGACTAGCTCTTTAATCAAAGATGGTTATGTTTCCTAACCATGAACAAAGAGTTGTTATTTGATTAACGAGATCACATCATTAGGAGAATGATCTGATTGACATGACCCATTCCATTAGCTTAGCACCCGATCGTTTAGTATGTTGCTATTGCTTTCTTCATGACTTATACATGTTCCTATGACTATGAGATTATGCAACTCCCGTTTGCCGAAGGAACACTTTGTGTGCTACCAAACGTCACAACGTAAATGGGTGATTATAAAGGTGCTCTACATGTGTCTCCAAAGGTACATGTTGGGTTGGCGTATTTCGAGATTAGGATTTGTCACTCCGATTGTCGGAGAGGTATCTCTGGGCCCTCTCGGTAATACACATCACATAAGCCTTGCCAGCATTGCAACTAATGAGTTAGTTGCGAGATGATGTATTACGGAACGAGTAAAGAGACTTGCCGGTAACGAGATTGAACTAGGTATTGAGATACCGACGATCGAATCTCGGGCAAGTAACATACCGATGACAAAGGGAACAACATATGTTGTTATGCGGTCTGATCGATAAAGATCTTTGTAGAATATGTAGGAGCCAATATGAGCATCCAGGTTCCGCTATTGGTTATTGACCGGAGACGTGTCTCGGTCATGTCTACATTGTTCTCGAACCCGTAGGGTCCGCACGCTTATGGTTTCGATGACAGTTATATTATGAGTTTATGAGTTTTGATGTACCGAAGTTAGTTCGGAGTCCCGGATGTGATCACGGACATGACGAGGAGTCTCGAAGTGGTCGAGACATAAAGATTGATATATTGGGCGGCTATATTCGGACACCGGAAGTGTTCCGGGTGATTTTGGAGAAAACCGGAGAGCCGGAGGGTTACC
>NC_041382.1:570096644-570123117 GCF_002162155.2 Triticum dicoccoides
CAGAGGTGGGCTGCGTGCCTCCTCCCCCTGGTCCGAATTGGACTAGGAGAGGGGGGCGGCGCCCCCCCTTTCCCTCTCCCTCCCCACTTCTTTCCCCCTCCTAGTAGGAGTCCTACTCCTACTAGGAGGAGGACTCCTCCTGGCGCGCCTATAGGGGTCGGCCGGCCTCCTCCCCTTGCTCCTTTATATACCGGGGCAGTGGGGCACCCCTAGACACACAAGTTGATCCGTGTGATCATATTCTTAGCCGTGTGCGGTGCCCCCCTCCACCATAGTCCTCGATAATATTGTAGCGGTGCTTAGGCGAAGCCCTGCGACGGTAGTGCATCAAGATCGTCACCACGCTGTCGTGCTGACGGAACTCTTCCCCGACACTTTGCTGGATCAGAGTCCGGGGATCGTCATCGAGCTGAACGTGTGCTAGAACTCGGAGGTGTCGTAGTTTCGGTGCTTGATCGGTCGGGCCGTGGAGACGTACGACTACATCAACCAAACGCTTCCGTTGTCGATCTACAAGGGTACGTAGATCACACTCTCCCCTCTCGTTGCTATGCATCACCATGATCTTGCGTGTGCGCAGGAATTTTTTTGAAATTACTACGTTCCCCAACATGGACAACACATAAAACCATTCTGCTTGTTTTCCTCTGCCACTTCGAGAAAATTACGCACACCCTTAATGTACTCGGAGGTGCGTCTTTCACCGTACATCCATTGTCGGTTCATCTGCGTGCATTATATATAATTAAGTGTGTCAAAAACCATTACAGAACATCATGAATAGAGAAGTGACCAAATTAATAGAAGTTCATCATCACACTAAAACCAAAGTACAGTAGTGATCAAATGCTATTACTGAAAAAAATAAATACATAAAGTTCATACATATATAGTTCTCATTGAACAACATATAGCTTTCTAGAGCATCTAATTAAATCATACATTGAAACTATGTAAAACATTTCAATGCAACAACAAATGTGATCGTAATCGCAACTAAGATAACAATTGATCCAACGGCATAATGATATCAAGCCTCAGTATGAATGACATATTTTCTAATCTTTCTAATCTTCAAGCGCATTGCATCCATCTTGATCTTGTGATCATCGATGACATCCGCAACATGCAACTTCAATCTCATCTTCTCCTCCTCAATTCTTTTCAATTTTTTCTTCAATTAATTATTTCTTTTTCAACTAAATTTAACCTCTCGACAATACGGTCGGTTGGAATTTCCGGTTCACATACCTCCTAGATAAAAACATCTATGTCACGTTGGTCGACATAATTGTCATAAACACTAAATGAACCAAATAGTTATAGAAGATAATATATACCACATCTGAATCATAGACAGGACGAGGTCCGACGGAGGCGATACCAAAACCATCACACTATATAATAACAAACAAAAATAAAAGTAAGAAAATTATACAAGTATCTATCTAAATCATACAAGTAAGAACTTTTTTCTTTTAGAAAGAATTTAAGAACAAGAGGCTCACCACAATGGTGCCGGCTACAAGATTGGCGCGGGCAATCAACGGCGGTGAGGATAGGGACGGGACTGGACGAACCGCCAAACCTAGACAAATATTAAGGAAAATGGAGTTTGGACAAGGAGCTTCGAGAGGAGAAAGCTTAAGTGTGGCTCGGGCATTTCATCGAACACCTCATGTGCATAGGAGGTGAGCTAGAACACCACAAAGCTCTCCCACGACCGGCCAAAAAAACAGAGCGATGGCTCTGCTCGCGAGCAGGGGCGGGGGTATATATAGGCCTCTCTTTAGTCCCAGTTTGTGGCTAAAACCGGGACTAAAGGATTACATTTGGTCCCAGTTCCAGCCACCAACCGGGACTAAAGATGGTGTGCCAGGAGCGAGGCCCATTGGTCCCCGTTCGTGTCTGAAACCGGGACCAAAAGGGTCAGACGAACCGGGACCAATGGCCCCCGAGGCGCGGCCGGCGCCCTGGCCTCACGAACCGGGACTGATGCCTCCTTTGGTCGTAGTTCACGAGTGAACCGGGATTAATGCTCTTACCTAGGCCTCAACCAAAGCCTGGTACTCTACTAGTGATTCTTTGGAGGAGCTTTCCCTTCAGTCAGCCTGGCAAACAATGTGTTATGTGCGTCACATTGATGTTATTGTAATACCCGGATATGCCAAAGAAAACGATGTGCACTGTTAGAGCATCTACAACCCGGCGTATCAAACCGGTCTTAAACGCCCCGTCGCCGCTCCGGATCTGCCCCATCGTCACCGCTCCCGCGCCAGCACAACGCGGCCGCCGGAGCTGGCCTCTCACGGCCCTTGCTCAGCTCTGGAGGGCTGCTCAGTCCGCGTCACCCCTCTGTCATCACCTTTGGTTGCTACTCCGCAAGGGCAACGGTGGGTGCTAGTGCCCGCTCCACTGGTCCGGATGCGCATGCCAGAATCAGAGGCGCGCATGGCAGCGGGCAAGGGTGAGGGACGCGGTGGAGGAAGCCGTGCGCCGCTGCCGCGGGTTGTCGATGGAGCCCGGCGAGGATGAGCGGCTCCTCGCTTGGGTTTACCGACGGTCGCCTCCGACGATGGAAACGGACACGCGCCGTCTGCGGAGGAAGAACGCCAAGGCGCTCCGGTTTGCCATTTAGCAGTAAGAGCACGAGGCGGCGGAGGCGGCTCGGGTGGCCAAGCTAAAGATGCAGCAGGACAGGGCTGTCCCGCGGATGAAAGGGTTCGTTGTCCTCTCCGCTCATCGCCCGTTGACAACGACAACCATAGCTCCTCCTTCAGTAACTCGGCCAATCCACCACCAACCGCCGACGCCTACAGCTGCGCCGGCGGCCGGAACGGCAAAGGGCCGGTGAGGAAGTGATGAAGACGCTCCTCCTCCGTTTATTTTTATCAATTTTTAGATGTTTAAGTTTGGTACATGTTTGGCGATGAACTTTAGTGATGTAAAGTGAGTTTATATGCATTTCGTTGTCCGTTTGATGTTGATTTCTTTGTCCATTGTTTGATCTATGTTGAGTAGTTCATCACGTTGGTTGCATAGTGTAGATATAGGTCGTCAGATTTGAGGCACGCAGCTGTGCGAGGGGAGAATTTGAGGATTAACCGGGCACTGTCCACGCATGCCACGTATAGGACACCGTATTTGGTAATCATGATAGTAGATGCTCTTAGAAGAGGAAAACCAATAGTTTTGTGTGGTCCACCGTTTCTGCGAATTTTTTTTTCCATTTTAGATATTTTAGCCTATTTTGTGTGGAATGGTTAAAAGAAATCCATTAATTTCAGAAGCGTTCAAGACTCTAAATTACCGTACCCTTTCCCGCAAAAAAAAAAAAAAATCTCGATTACCCTGCCGAGTCGTAGCAGCGAGCTAGAGATGCACGCCGTTGTTGCAAAGGAGCATGGTTCTTCGAACCAATAATTAATGACTCCTCGCACGGTTTCGGCGCACCCAAGGCGGCGTGCACGTACCAATGCGTGCGGCCGTGCGTGCGGCACACATTGATCCCACGTTCCAATGGATCGGAAGGCGTGGTCGTGGCCGGACGGTCACGGACACGGAGTACACAAAGTCAGAAGGGGAACCGTGGAAGACCACCGGCGGGCGGACGACCACCCGTGCTCGGCTCTGCTCCTCTCAACGCGGGACGAGATAGTGAGAGAGACCGAGAAACCGAGCAGATAAATGAATGAAATGGTGGAGAGGAGAGGGGCCGATCGATGATGAGTGAATGAGGGCGAGGGCGACATGAATGCGGCCCTCGTGCGGGTGCGGCGAGCCATGATGATGGTGGTCAGTCGAAGGCCCCTCCCTCCCCGTGCGGCTGGCTGGCTGGACCGAGTACGAGTAGGCCTAGGCCTGCCACTGCCACCGCACGGGGAATCGTAGGCTGCAGGTGGGAATCCCAACCAATCAGCCTCCACAGTCACACACGTACGCATCCACACACTCTCTCTCTCTTCATCAGACTGCGCGGCGCGCGCAGGGTGATGAGGTGAAAGATGGTCAGAGGACAGAGGATGCCCCCCGTGCCGTCTCGAGACGCGCGACCGGCGCGGACCCCCGAGGAGCACAGTGCCTGCTCCTGCCCCTGCCCCTGAGGTGATAGAAAATTGAATCGTCGGACGTCTACTCGGGACACGCCTGCGCCTCGGCATGGGCTGATTGGATTTGCCTCCCTCCCGTCCCGCCCTGGTCCGGTCCGGTCCGGTCGATCGCCAAGCCGAATGTACAGAAACCGCTTTTCCTGTTCTCCGGAAAAAGGCGCCCTCAGACAAGCTGGTACCTGTACTAGCACTGCACAAATCTCGCCCTTGTCACCCTTGTTCGGGTCGGAGACGACGACCAAACGTGAAACACGACCTGTTCGTCCATCCTCGGCACGGTTAATTATAGTAGCTAATCCCTGCTGCTGCTGACTAGCCAATGGCGAGAGAGATGACAAGCAAGGACGATTAATAATCCAAATCTGGTGCTAGATGTGCCAAGGGGGAAGGGCAGCCCCACCGCCACAAATCCACAGGAAGATACGGGGCGGGGCAAAGGGACAAGCGGGCGCGCACGGGCTGGGGCATCCGCATCCGCATCTCCATCGCCTCGGCTCGGGCCGGAGAATAAACGACACGCGCCTACGTACCGCCCCCCTGGCAGCTTTGGTCAAAGCTGCCGTATCCCCCACACCACATGCACCAGGACGTAAAAAAATCTCCCACGCACAGACGAGGATGAGGAGGCAGGAGATGGCCACCATCCATACTTGCTGGCCGAAATTAGTAGAGTACACTGGTAGTAACACCGAGATGATCCGTGCGAACGAATCGAAGGCATGGTGGGGGCGACGACCAGGACCGCCAGAAAAAGGTTGTCGATTCGCTCCACAGAACACACACACTGATAACACATAACAATATCTTTGCACATGTCAACACATTAATTAGGGCTTGGTTGTGTCCCTGAAAGCTGCAGGAATATGCAACGGAGCACCCATTATATATGTGCGATCGTGAAGGCCGGATAGGTATGCTTAATCACTGGGAAATTAGGCCAGCCGCCAGAAAAAGTGGGGAATAACACCGCAAGCCGCATTGTATTTATATTTTGTGAATATATCAACCAGAAAAAGGCATCGGATCAGGCGACTTAGACAACAGAACATCAAGAGGTCCCGTGCCTACTGTCTAGTGATCTAACCTGGTGTGTATTCCTAGCTCAGTCGTAATTCTGAAGCAATTAGTAGCGGGGGTATCAAATCAAGCTGCCACTGACATGCAATCACGTACAATTCGGCTGTCATTTTTGTTGCTACTTTTTTTGTTGCTACTGTTGTTGTTGACAAAAGAAGTCCAACTATAACTAGCTAATGAAAGATTACCATGTAAGCAGATTGCGCAGAGCTTGCATAGGAGATTGGGAAGGTCGTTTTTAATCATTGTTGTAGATACGCTTATGGGACTGCTCATGAGTTGGCTATATGGTTTGCTTTCCAGATAAATCTTGTTGTATTTGGGACGATGAGCCCATTGATTTTATTTCGAGTTATCTCATGGACAATGTAACTAGTGTATTCAGAGAGCAGTGATTCGGTGCCCAGACTCTTCTGCACCCACGATGACGAGAAAATTCAAAACAAATACTAAAATGTTTCAAAAAATTCAATTTTTTTGCATGGTAGATAATTTGGTGCGTGAGATGCGCTTCAAATTTTAGATCATTTAGACATCAGAGTAGCTCTCAGAAAAAAACTAGGGTCTGTAAAAAAAATTATTGTTCATGTATTGTTCTGAATCAATTTATCTTTTTTGCTGAGCGCTACTCATATGTTCAAATGATATGAAATTTGGAGTGCACTTCACGCACCAAATTATCTACCGTGCAAAAAAGAATATTCTTGAATTTATTTTGTATTTTTTGTGAATTTTTCTTAACTGGGTGCAGACGAGGCTGGGCTCAGAAATGGATATTCTTGCTATTCAAAGCTTCTTTGATTCAAAGTTTCTCATAAGAACTTCGAAGGACTGAGACTGTACTAAACCAGTGATAATTAATATGAATCGGAGGGAGTAGTCAAGATGGATTAACTCTACAAGGGCATTCCCATTCAAGAATTCACTTTCACTATAGAATAATTATAAACTTCATTATGCCACTACAATTTTTCTAGCGAAAATAGTAGGTTCTTCTATTGAATTCATACTCTAGCTAGTTGTTTCAAAAATCCAAAATGATAGAGAAGCCAATATATTCCAACGTCCTGTCTAACACCTAGTCTTTTCCGGCCCTTAATGCGGCCGTTTCATGCAATCACTATTCTTTATTAACAGCGCCTTGGCCGACTCGTGAACTTGAGACCTCTTGGATAGTTGGATCTGATACTTTATTGAATTCACACTCTAAGCATTCACTCCAAAAATATAAACTGATGCATTTCAACATTGCCAACACCAAGGTATAAATTGGCGACATAGCCAGGTTCAGCACATTGAGCCAAATGCTTAAACTTTAAAAGTGGGATTTTTCTGTTGAACTTCCAGAAAATGATTTATTTTCTGTACATACAAAGTAAGTCGCATTCATTCAGTTTTTGGATAAATGCTACATTTATCTACTAAATAATTTTGACCAGATCATGATCGAACCAGAGAAACTAAAGGTTAACACATGAGGCGAAAAGAAATCAACGCCAGATCTGACCAATTTGACGAGAAAAACAATCTGATCCCGTTTTTTTTTCTTTTTTGAAAAGGGGATTTCCCCGGCCTCTGCATGAGACGGATGCATACGGCCACATTTATAAATAAATAAAGTAGTTCAACAATGTCTTGCAAAGTGCTGCAACAAAGAATACTGGCTCACACAGAGCAAGCAAAATAAAACAAGGCCCAAAAGCCACAACCGGCTGGCATAGTAAAGAGAGATAGGTAAACGCGCCTATCCTATTACATGACCGCCATCCAAAGCAGTTGAATAAATCCCGCGGTACCATCTCCCACCGGATAGATCCAGTAACCAAACACGCCCTGGCCTCCGTCGGAGTGAGTAATGACCACGTACAGATTAGCGCAGTAGCCCGGAAGAGAACCTGCAAAAAATAAATAGTTGTTATTCTGTTAAAAGCCAAGTCATTTCTGCAGTTTCAAATTGCCCATAACAACGCACATGCTCCCACACAAATTTGTCTAGCTGTTTCGGCCTCGATACCATCTGATCCCGGTTAACGAAAAGAAAAATTTGCTTACAAAACAGTCATTAAATTTTATCTTGATACTTGTAATTTGAGTTTTTAACTCTGTATAAGGGAATGAAGAGAGTACTAGCTACTCAAATCTGCTGTTCTTTCATGGGCACCGCATCGCTGAGGCTAACGTGGACCTATGTGTACTGCAACCGCTGCCACTCGTGCGCCTCCTTAAATATCATTTGGTCAAGCAAGCAGCTGCCAGTGCTACAAGTACATCTAGTGTACACCCCAGTAAAAGTCTCGGACTCAGAAGTCAGGACCTCTTTTCTTCTTCTTGAAACTCAGTAGCTCGCATTTGACTTTGGTTATTTATTGGTAACGTAGTGTACTTCGTTTTAGGAGTAGACATTTACCTAGGTACTATGCCACAGTTAGAGAAAAAATAGGTTTGACTGTGTGCCACTCCAAGCTACTCGTTCAGGACCTCTTTTTTTCTACTTGAAGCTCACAACCTGAACGAGCAGGTTATTGATAATGCAGAGTACTCGTTTAAGAGTATATGGTACACAAAATTTAATTACTCGGATGCATATTCGGTAAGGGATCCCTATTACCAACTGAGTTACTATGCATTACTCACACAATAGAGATAAATATTAAATTAGTGTCCCTGCAAAAAACATATTAAACTAGTGAACTAGACCATTTTACAGTTTAACTGGTCGAGCTTCAAAACTTAGCTGATCTTTTTTTAGAAAAAGATAATATACCCACGGCCTTTGCATCTGGGCGATTCATGCATTCATTTTATTAATTATTCACAACGACCTTACAAAGTAAAACATCAGTAAATGTGAAGCCATCATCTTGACAACACCTGTCGCTACTTCTATTCCCTTGAGGAAGGGGTGCCGAATGTCCGAATCTAATACCAAATAGACATCAGACCAAAGCCTAACATCTAAAGGCGGATGCACCGGCCAAGCCAAAATGCTGGGAGTGGGTCACACACCGGTCCTGCGCACTCTCAAAGGCCACGGTCTTCCACCGATCCATCTCGAGAGCAGGTACGACGTACCAACCTTGCCAGGCCTGCCATCAACGCCACCACGACGTCAGACAACGCCACCGTCCCATGTGTATCCGTCCGCACGCGCTCGTCACCGAAACTCCTGAATGCCATGCCGCCGGGATCCGATGTCGGTCTTGCGGTAGAAGTAACACCGCTCCTCCTCTTGTCCCCTCTAGCCAGCACTTGCTCCTAAACGATGCCCCCAGGAAGAAGAACGACAATGAAGGCATAGTCATCGTCCTGATCTCGCGGCTGGCTGGAACCGTGCAGAGCTTCACCATGAAGACGTATGCCGCCATTGGGTCTCTGGCGGAGATCCTCCATCCCCTCACCGGAGCCCTCATCGTGCCGCTGACCATCCAAATGAAGAGTTGACATTGGATCTGGATGGGATCCAGATCCGCGGGCACCGCCATCCCCACCATCACCGAAGACCTTCGATGCCACGGGTCATGGAGGGTAGCGCGGCCGCCGCACGACCAGGGGCGCCGCCCTGGCCGCTGCGCTCAACTCCCTCCCGGCTATGCCCCAGCCACACTAGGAGATCGCCGTCGCGTACAGATCCCGGTTCCTCCGGCGCTGGGCCCGCCGCCACAGCAGCCTAAGCCGGTGGCAGCGGCGGATGGGGAAGCAGCAGCGCGAGGCTCTATAGTGGTGCAAGCGTTTGCCCTGGGGAGACGACACGAGGGTCTAGTTTGGGATGCCAAGGACAATACACAAATGTAGGATTATTATCGATGCTTGGTTGCGTACACTTTGGTGGGATTGTAGTGGTAGGCCTGATAAAGGAATATAGGTTACCAGGGTAGGGATGGGTAGTAGGACTTAAGGGAATATCTAACGCGGATCACTAAATAGACCTCATTAAATATTAAATGTTTACGAACACATTCGAACGATGTTCGCGGACATCAAATAGGGCGGGGTCATCCAACTGTATTCCCAAAAAGATTTACTTGGCAAAGAGAGCCTTAGCTCGGTGGTTGGGCATGCAGTTGTGCAGCCTAACGACCCGAGTTCAATTCCTAAAATTGACAGATGATGCACAGGGGTTTTCCCCCATTTATTGAGGATCAAGTTTGGTGTGTGGTGAAACCATTCATCAAAAAATATCTTGATACTCATTTAAAAAATTTCTGAGGATCATGTTTATTTTGGTACTCATACTAAAATGGTCGTATGCATCCCTAGTTGGTGCAGAGGCCGGGGAAGTAAAATTCTCCCCCATTTTTAAAGAGCTACAAACACTAGCTTTTGACCTGGCCCCGTACCACTGCGTCGCCCCGCTAGGGCGACACGAGGGCGATCTCGCGCCGCCACCCCTCGTCGTCACCACGTTCCTCCTGTCCTCGCCGCTGCTAGAGGCTAGCGCCGGGCAGGCCCTTGGCGCAGCCAAGAAAGGTGGCGGCAGGGAGCTTCTCCGCTTAGGCAGGCGCATGGATCGGATCCGCCAGATCCGTCCGGCCCGGGTCTCGGGTTTGAGGCGGCGGCCTCTGCTGGTGAGGGCGTCGTCGTCCGGGAGGCGGGCGGCGCTCGCCGGAGTTGTGGACCGCGTCTTCTTGGCCGCGCGGGCGGCGAGTTGGCGGTGGATGCGGGCGCCACGTGGAGGGATCCCCTGCTGCTCTCATTCGCCAGATTTGAAGACGGCGCCCCCGTGCTGCTGCTTCCTCCTCGTCAATCCGGCCGGATCCGGTGGTGGACTGCGGGGATGTGGGGTTGGGATCTCTGGATCGGAGTAATTTCTTGGCCGGCTACGGCGGCCACGACGACATCGGCGCCCCAGGCGATGTTTCCTTCTTGAAGGCGGCTTCGAGATCCAGCTCCCTCCCCCTCGTCCGCCCCTGCACCCGGGTGAAAACCCACAACTTTGGTTGGGCGGCGGCGGTGCCCGGCTCCGTCACCTTCTTGAAGGCGCCGCTTTGGGTCCGCGGGGAGGTGGGACAGCTGCAGCGCATTCTTGTTGTTCCTGATGGCGGCGGTTCTCTTTAGTGGTGTCGCTTCGCCATGGCGGTTGGCTGGTCCGGCTCTCGTGGTGATTGTGGTGCCCAACTCTTCGCCGTGTCTTCCTGGGGTGCTCCCGTCCCGTTCAGAAAGGCTGGTGGTGGAGCGGCTTCATCTTACACGGAGCTTTGATGGAGATGTCAAGTCATGCCTGACCGACAGGTGCTACGCTTTGTCATTCCTGGTCGGCAGGTGCTACGCACGACAGATCTTCCAAAGACTTCAAGCTGTGTCGGCTGGTGGTACTTAGCTGCATGGTGCTGAGGTGTATCAGTGGCAACCGCGACGTCCTCAGATGTTTGCGCGCAGGGAGGAGGTGCCGTTGGGCTTTGTGGTGGCATCGACGATAGCTGGATCGAGCAAGGTTGATGCATTAGTACAGTTCTGAAGATGGAGCAGTGGAAGTTGATGGCGGCGGCCTCTGAGTGCACGCCGGACCGGTGAGACCCATGCCCGGCAGGCGTCCTGAATGGGATCTCAGGTCTTAAATGTTAGGTTTGGCTGCGATGCCTGTTTGGTATTAGGCCCAGGCTATCTGCGCCTCTTCATCAACTGAATAGAGTGGCTTAGATGGCGGCTTTAGTCTTACTGTTGTATTACTTTATAAGGTCTTGTGAGCATAATTAATAAAGTGGCCATATGCATCGCCCAGATGCAGAGGCCGGAGGTCATCCTCCTTTTCTAAAAAAAAGATTTACTTGTCTTGCCTCCTCTCTTCATCAAGTTTATCTAAATCAGTAAAATTCAACCATACATTTAAATATTGCAAACAAATGCAACTACCAGCAAAGGCACCAGCGTTCAACATTATTTTTACATCCATCGAACCCCAAAACAAAAGAACGAGATGTTTGAGAAAAATTGCTCATTTTTTTGGCTTCTTTCCCCCTCCTTTGACGTGAAATCGTGCCCACATGCTATTACGCAAGTCCTAATTTTTTTTGCTGCATCAGGGTCCTGGACAACGACCTTCACATACAAGATCTATTGCGCCTTGCACGCTTGCTTGACCACAAGCTGCCTCTCCTCGAGTTCCTTCTTTTGTATTTTTGTCAACACGTTATACATCTCTACCTCCTTTTCCTCTTCGAGCTCATTTCGCTTGACATTTTTGACGGCATCCTGGACTAGGGGGTACTCACCACGTCGTCTTCCGATCAGGTGGATCGGGTCGAGGACGCCCATGACGGTTCATTAACAGGCCACTTCAGGCAGCCTATGACACATGCGAGGAAGATTTCACAAGACTTGGTGATCAAGACATAGGACTCTTGTTGTCCTAGGGCTCCGGTACATTATATAAGCTGAGGCCATGCTAGTCAGTAGATTCATTCATCCATACACCCGTTCATCACACCCCTGGGGTTTTAGACCACAACTTACGATCTCGAGGTAGATCAACTCTGCACTTTGATACCTTCATAATATAAACTAGAGCATGGCGTAGGGTTTTACCTCTATAGAGAGGGCCCGAATCTGGGTAAACTCCTTGTGTGTTCTTCTCCTGTTACCCATCGATTCAATCTAACAGCTTGGGCCCCCTACCCGAGGTCTGCCGGTTTTGGCACCGACATTGGTACTTTCATTCAGAGCGTGTTGTGTGGCCGCAAAGGATCGACGGCTCCTCTGCAGATAGACATAATATTTTTTTTCGGACAACGGATTCATATTCGGCATGCCCGTCTCCTCAAGTGTCTCTGTGGCGCCCCCAATTTGAACGTACACTAATCATACACGCAGATGTGTACGATCAAAATCAAGGACTCACAGGAAGATATCATAACACAACTCTAGACACGAATTAAAATAATACAAGCTTTATATTACAAGCCAGGGGCCTCGAGGACTCGAATACATAAGCTCGAAAACACAAGAGTCAGCGGAAGCAATAATATCTGAGTACAGACAAGCTGCCATAAGATGGCTAGCACAAACTGGGATACATATCGAAAGAGGCGCATGCCTCCTTCCTGGGATCCTCCTAAACTACTCCTGATCGTCGTCAGCGGCCGACACATAGTAGTAGGCACCTCTAGTGTAGTAGGAGTCGTCGACGACGGTGGCGTCTGGCTCCTGGACTCCAACGTCTCATCACAACAACCTGGTATAGAAAGGGGAAAAAGGGGGGAGCAAAGCAACCGTGAGTACTCATCCAAAGTACTCGCAAGCAAGGAGCTACACTACATATGAATTGGTATCAATGAAAGGGGTAGTATATATGGACTGAACTGCAGAATGCCGGAATAAGAAGGGGATAGCTAGTCCTATCAAATACTACGCTTCTGGCAGCCTCCATCTTGAAGCAGAAGAAGAGAGTAGATGGTAAGTTAACCAAGTATCACCACATAGCATAATCCTACCCGGGGATCCGCCCCTCGTCGCCCTGTGAGAGAGCGATCACCGGGTTGTATTTGGCACTTGGAGGGGTGTATTTTATTAAGTATATGGTTCTAGTTGTCATCAGGTCAAGGTACAACTCCGGGTTGTCCTTTTACCGAGGGACACAACTATTCGAATAGATAAACTTCTCTGCAGGGGTGTACCACATTTCCCAACACGCTCAATCCCCTTTGACCGGACACACCTTCCTAGGTCATGCCCGGCCTCGGAAGATCAACACGTCGCAGCCCTATTTATGCACAACAGAGAGGTCAGCACGCCGGTCTAAATCCTATGGCGCAGGGGTGTGGGCCCATCGCCCATTGCACACCTGCATGTTGCGAATGCGGCAGGCGAGCAAACCTAGCCTCCCTTATACAAGAGCAGGCGTTCCAGTCCAACCCAGCATGCGCCGTCCAGTCGCTGACGTCAAGAAGGCTTTTTGACGTCAGCGACTGGGGCCATAGGATGCATCACCCAGATGCAGAGGCCGGGGGTCATCCTCCTTTTCTAAAAAAAATATTTACTTGTCTTGCCTCCTCTCTTCGTCAAGTTTATCTAAATCAGTAAAATTCAACCATACATTTAAATATTGCAAACAAATGCAACTACCTGCAAAGGCACCAGCGTTCAACATTATTTTTACATCCATCAAACCCCAAAACAAAAGGACGAGCTGTTTGAGAAAAAATCCTCATTTTTTTGGCTTCTTCCCCCCTCCTTTGACGTGAAATCGTGCCCACATGCTATTACGCAAGTCCTAATTTTTTTTGCTGCATCAGGGTCCTGGACAACGGCCTTCACATACAAGATCTATTGCGCCTTGCACGCTTGCTTGATCACGAGCTGCCTCTCCTCGAGTTCCTTCTTTTGTATTTTTGTCAACACGTTATACATCTCTACCTCCTTTTCCTCTTTGAGCCCATTTCGCTTGACACTTTTGATGGCGTCCTGGACTAGGGGGTACTCACCACGTCGTCTTCCGATCAAGTGGATCGAGTCGAGTACCCCCATGACGGTTCATTAATAGGCCACTTCAGGCAGCCTATGACACATGTGAGGAAGATTTCACAAGACTTGGTGATCAAGACAAGGACTCCTTTCCACCGATGTATCCGACTAGGACTCTTGTTGTCCTAGGGCTCCAGTACATTATATAAGCTGAGGCCATGCTAGTCAATAGATTCATTCATCCATACACCCGTTCATCATACCCCTAGGGTTTTAGACCACAACTTACGATCTCGAGGTAGATCAACTCTGCACTTTGATACCTTCATAATATAAACAAGAGCATGGCGTAGGGTTATACCTCTATAGAGAGGGCCCGAATCTGGTAAACTCCTTGTGTGTTCTTCTCCTTCTACCCATCGATTCAATCTAACAGCTTGGGCCCCCTATCCGAGGTCTGCCGGTTTTGGCACCGACATTGGTACTTTCATTCAAAGCGTGTTGTGTGGCCGCAAAGGATCGATGGCTCCTCTACAGATAGACATAATATTTTTTTTCGGACAACGGATTCATATTCGACATGCCCGTCTCCTCGAGTGTCTCTGTGGCGCCCCCAATTTGACCGTACACTAATCATACACGCAGATGTGTACGATCAAAATCAGGGACTCACAGGAAGATATCATAACACAACTCTAGACTACGCTTCTGGCAGCCTCCATCTTGAAGCAGAAGAAGAGAGTAGATGGTAAGTTAACCAAGTATCACCACATAGCATAATCCTACCCGGGGATCCGCCCCTCGTCGCCCTGTGAGAGAGCGATCACCGGGTTGTATCTGGCTCTTGGAGGGGTGTATTTTATTAAGTATCTGGTTCTAGTTGTCATCAGGTCAAGGTACAACTCTGGGTCGTCCTTTTACCAAGGGACACAGCTATTCGAATAGATAAACTTCTCTACAGGGGTGCACGACATTTCCCAACACGCCGAATCCCCTTTGACCGGACACACCTTCCTAGGTCATGCCCGGCCTCGGAAGATCAACACGTCGCAGCCCTATCTAGGCACAACAGAGACGTCAGCACGCCGGTCTAAATCCTATGGCGCAGGGGTGTGGGCCCATCGCCCATTGCACACCTGCATGTTGCGAACGCGACAGGCGAGCAAACCTAGCCTCCCTTATACAAGAGCAGGCGTTTCAGTCCAACCCGGCGCGGGTCGCCCAGTCGCTGACGTCAAGAAGGCTTCGGCTGATACCACGACGTCAAGTGCCCATAACTTTTCCTGTAGTTGGTTAGTGCGTATAGGCCAGTGTCCAGACTTAGATCAAATACCAAGATCTCGTTAAGCGTGTTAATTGAATTAACCACGGATGCCGATGATAACCCACAAGTATTGGGGATCGCAATAGTTTTCGTGGGTAGAGTATTCAAACCAAATTTATTGATTCGACACAAGGTTAGCCAAAGAATATTCTCAAGCATTAGCATAGGGATGGCAGTTTTGCCCATGGGTATGGGTACCCGCGGGTACCCTACCCGAATACAATGGGCATGGGCAAGATTTGAAGTGGTTTTGTACCTATGGGTAATGGGTATCCATACGCGCAAAATATATGGGTAGGGTATGGGTGTGAAATTGCGTCCATGGATAACCCAATGGATACCCACAAAAAATTAATAAATGAAAATAAGTACTATGACATGTGGTGTCAACATCCAACTCCTGTGGCCCAACCCTAAATCTTGTATACCTAAACTGGTCGTAGCTCATATACTCACACACACTTTCTTGCCACTCCCCCTACATCCTATGTTTCTCCTCGAAACGATGAAATCTACTCCTGTCCATCTCTTGATCCAGCGATCCTCGATTCCCACAGCCGCCTCCCACTATGTCGAGCTTCCACCAACCATTGCTCATACTTGCTTGATTCCTCCAAGAGGCCACCCACCGGAGGAGGCTGTGTCGGTGCTATACTGCTCGCTTATCGTCACTTGAATTTTAGACTCATTTCTCTACTTTTTAGAAATTTAAATACCATAGATTTTACCCATTGAATACCCATTGGGTATAGAATACCCGATGGGTATGGGCATGGGTATCTATTTATACCCATGGGTATTGTAGTGGGTGGGTATAGAAGGTTTCTATGGGTATGGGTTCGGGCAGAAGAAGGTTGTACCCGCCCATACCCTACCCATTTTCATCCCTACATTAGCAGCTGAGTTGTCAATTCAACCACACCTGGAAACTTAATATCTGCAGCAAAGTATTTAGTAGCAAAGTAATATGATAGTAGTGGTAACAATAGCAAAAGTAATATTTTTGGGTTTTATAGTGATTGTAACAGTAGCAATGGAAAAGTAAATAAGCGAAGAACAATATATGGAAAGCTCGTAGGCAATGGATCGGTGATGGAGAATTATGTCGGATGCGATTATTCATGCAACAGTTATAACATAGGGTGACACAGAACTAGCTCCAATTCATAAATGTAATGTAGGCATGTTTTCCGAATATAGTCATACGTGCTTATGGAAAAGAACTTGCATGACATCTTTTGTCCTACCCTCCCGTGGCAGCGGGGTCCTATTAGAAACTCAAGGATATTAAGGCCTCCTTTTAATAGAGTACCAGACCAAAGCATTAACACATAGTGAATACATGAACTCCTCAAACTACGGTCATCACCGGGAGTGGTCCCGATTATTTTCACTTCGGGGTTGCCAGATCATAACACATAGTTAGTGACTATAGACTTGCAAGATAGGATAAAGAACTCACATATATTCATGAAAACATAATAGTTCAGATCTGAAATCATGGCACTCGGGCGCTAGTGACAAGCATTAAGCATAGCACAGTCATAGAAACATCAATCTCATAACATAATGGATACTAGGGATCAAACCCTAACAAAACTAACTCGATTACATGATAAATCTCATCCAACCCATCACCGTCCAGCAAGCCTATGATGGAATTACTCATGCACGGCGGTGAGCATCATGGAATTGGTGATGGAGGAAGGTTGATGATGATAATGGCGACAGATTCCCCTCTCTGGAGCCCCGAACGGACTCCAGATCAGCCCTCCCGAGAGAGATTAGGGCTTGGCGGCGGCTCCATATCGTAAAAGGTGATGAATCCTTCTCTATTTTTTTCTCCCCGAACACGAATATATGGAGTTGGAGTTGAGGTCGGTGGAGCGTCAGGGGGCCCATGAGACAGGGGGCACGGCCAGGGGGGTAGGCGCGCCCCCACCCTCGTGGACAGGTTGTGGGCCCCCTGACGTGGATTCTTCTTCCAGTATTGTTTATATATTCCAAAAATAATCTCCGTTGATTTTTAGGTCATTTTGAGAACTTTTATTTCTGCACAAAAATAACACCATGGCAATTCTGCTGAAAACAGCATTAGTCCAGGTTAGTTCCATTCAAATCATGCAAGTTAGAGTCCAAAACAAGGGCAAAAGTGTTTGGAAAAGTAGATACGACGGAGACGTATCAACTCCCCCAAGCTTAAACCTTTGCTTGTCCTCAAGCAATTCAGTTGATAAACTGAAAGTGATAAAGAAAAACTTTTACAAACTCTGTTTGCTCTTGTAAACTCCCCCAAACTCTGTTTGCTCTTGTAATTCATGGTAAAAGAGATCCAGTCAAATCATACTCAATGTAAACTAACCGTAATGGATGCAAATGACAGCGGTGCTCTCCAACTAGTGCTTTTTAATAAGAGGATGGTGACTCAACATAAAAGTAAATAGATAAGCCCTTCGTAGAGGGAAGCGGGGATTTGTAGAGGTGCGAGAGCTCGGTTTTGAAATAGATATGAATAATATTTTGAGCGGTATACTTTCATTGTCAACATAACAACCGGGAGATCTTGATATCTTCCATGCTACACACACTATAGGCGGTTCCCAAGCAGAATGGTAAAGTTTATACTCCCCCACCACCAACAAGCATCAATCCATGGCTTGCCAGAAACAACGGGTGCCTCCAACTAACAACAATCCTGGGGGAGTTTTGTTTACAATTACTTTGATTTGATTTGAGCATGGGACTGGGCATCCCGGTGACCAGCCATTTTCTCGTGAATGAGGAGTGGAGTCCACTCCTCTTGAGAATAACCCGCCTAGCATGGAGGATACAGACAACCCTAGTTGATACATGAGCTATTCGAGCATACAAAAAAGAATGTTTATTTGAAGGTTTAGAGTTTGGCACATGTAAATTTACTTGGAACGACAGGTAGATACCGTATATAGGTAGGTATAGTGGACTCATATGGAACAACTTTGGGGTTTATGGAGTTGGATGCACAAGCAGTATTCCCGCTTAGTACAAGTGAAAGCTAGAAAAAGACTGGGAAGCGACCAGCTAGAGAGCGACAACAGTCATGAACATGCATTAAAATTAATCAACACCGAATGCAAGTATGAGTAGGATATAATTCACCATGAACATAAATATCGTAAAGGCTATGTTGATTTTGTTTCAACTACATGCATGAACATGTGCCAAGTCAAGCCACTCGAATCATTCAAAGGAGGATACCACCCTATCATACCACATCACAACCATTTTAATAGCATGTTGGCACGCAAGGTAAACCATTATAAATTCCTAGCTAATTAAGCATGGCATAAGCAACTACAATCTCTAATTGTCATTGCAAATATGTTTCTTTCATAATAGGCTGAATCAGGAACGATGAACTAATCATATTTATAAAAACAAGAGAGGTCGAGTTCATACCAACTTTCCTCATCTCAATAAGTTCATTATATAATCATCATTACCGCCTTTCACTTGCACGACCGAACGATGTGGATAATAATAATAGTGCACGTGCATTGTACTAAGCTGGAATCTGCAAGCATTCAATTCAAGAGAGAAGACAAGGTAATATGGGCTCTTTGTTAGATCAACAATAATGCATATGAGAGCCACTCAACATTTTCATTATGGTCTTCTCCTCTCGACCCCCAAAGAAAAGAAACAAAACTCCCATGGGAAAGTAAACTAACAAAAGAAGAATGAGAAATATTTTTGGGTTTTCTTTTTAATTACCACTACTACGGGCATGGAAAGTAATCTAACTAAAAGCTACAACTAATTTTTGGGGGGGTTTTCTTAATGTTTATTAAGGCACACAAGGAGAAAGCTAAAAAGGAAATAAACTATCATGGATGATATAGTGAAAAGTATGAGCACCGACAACTAGCATGAGTGTGCGAACATGAATGTAATGTCGGTGAGAAATATGTACTCCCCCAAGCTTAGGCTTTCAGCCTAAGTTGGTCTATGTCCATGGATGGCCCGGTGGGTATCCGAAGTTGAAGCTAGGGTCGTACTGAGATGCATCAGCTATTGCCCGACGAGCTGCAACTTGGAGGCGAGCTGCCTCCTCCCTCCTCTCGTACTCGGTCGCCTCCTCCCTTGTTATAACATATCTCCCTTTTGCCTGAAAGTCAAAGAAGGCAGGAGCAGGGAGAGCAACGTGATAGGTGTGTCGTGTGTCAAAGATTAGTCGGTACTGGAGGAACTGATTGTTCCTCTCAACAAACTGATGATGAACCATGGCATTATAATCTAAATAATTGGGAGGCAACTCAATATCATCTCCACGTATGGGTATCTCAAGAAAATCAGCTAAACGGGTTGCGTAAATCCCACCAAAGAAATCTCTATTAATTTTGTTATTATGCAACCTGCGTGCAATAATGGCCCCCGAGTTATATTGTCTATCTCCTAATACAACACTCTTGAGAACACTAAGATCTGGCACACACATGTGACATGCCTCATCCTTACCATTTATGCATCTACCTATAAGAGAGCAAAATAATGTATAGCAGGAAAATGAATGCTCCCTATGGTAGCTTGCGTGATTTCCCTAGATTCCCCCACAATTATATTAGCAAGAAAGTCTCTATATTCAGATTTGGGAGGTTCACTAACATTACCCCACTTTGGGAGTTTACATGCAGTGTTAAAATCTTCCAAGTCCATGGTATAAGATTTATCATTGAGATTAAACATGACAGTTTGAGAATTGCGTGATGATGAAAATTCAAACCTTCTCACAAAGGAATCAGTGAGGTAGTGGTACTGACGGCACTTATCTGGCACGAAGCTCTCAAGATTGGCGTTACGCACATATGCGTCAAATTCCTCCTTGATTCTTGCTTGGACCATGAAATCTTCTGACGGCCATTCACAAGGCCGCACTTGAGCGTCCCTCGGTGGTTCATCGTCCGGCTCACGCATTGCGGGCCTGGGTCCTTGCTTCCTTGAAGAACCACCTTGGTACATTTTCCTAAACATATTTCTTCCTCTGAAAATTTTCTAAATTTTTTAGTAACTTAGAATAAAAGTAAGGCAAACTCAACAAAATTGATAGCAACTACTCCTACAAGTGCCCAGAGGCCATATCATGCATTAAAACTACTTTTGATCACATAAATTTGACATGCAAGCTCAAGAACAGGGTCACCTAAGCAGGAAAAATTTGCAATGAATAAAGCACTAGAACAAAAACTAATTGGACCATTGGAGGAGTCACATACCAAAGAACAATCCCCCAAAGCAGTTTTGTGAATGGAGCTTTGAGCTAGGAGATCGAAAATGGCAGCAAGATGAGCTAGAACTCGTGCTTGAGCTGGTTGGTGATTTTTTTGGAGGAAGAAGGAGTGTGTGGTGGCTGGAATAAGTGGAGGGGGCCACGAGGGGACCACGAGGCAGGGGACGCTCCCAGGGGGGTAGGGCGCGCCCTGGACCCTCGTGGCCAGGTGCTCGCCCCCCTGATGTGTTCTCAGTGCCATATATTCTCAAATATTCTAAAAAAATCATATTAAATTTTCAGGGCATTTGGAGAACTTTTATTTTCGAGGTATTTTTTATTGCACAGATAATTCAGAAAACTGACAGAAATTACTATTTTTGCGTTATTTAATCTAAATAACAGAAAGTAAAAGGAGGGTACAGAAAGTTGTGTTTTCTAAATTCATCCATCCCATGCTCATCAAAAGGAACCCACTAACAAGGTTGATCAGGTCTTGTTAACAAACTCATTTCGAATAACATGAAACCGGAGAATTTCCGAATAACACTAGGTTACCTCAACGGGGATATGCATGTCCCCAACAATAAGAATATCATATTTCTTCTTGACAGTAGGAAGAGGGAATTCAAAACCTCCAATAGTGATTGTTGAAATTTTTCCAATAGAATTGATACTGTGGACTTGAGGTTGTTACCTCGGAAAGTGTACCGTATGCTCATTACCATTAACATGAAAACTGATATTGCCTTTGGTGCAATCAATAACAGCCCCTGCAGTATTCAAAAAGGGTCTTCCAAGAATAATAGACATACTATCGTCCTCGGGAATATCAAGAATAACAAAGTCCGTTAAAATAGTAACGTTTGCAACCACAATAGGCACGTCCTCACAAATACCGACAGGTATAGCATTGATTTGTCAGCCATTTGCAAAGATATTTCAGTAGGCGTCAACTTATTCAAATCAAGTCTACGGTATAAAGAGAGAGGCATAACACTAACACCGGCTCCAAGATCACATAAAGCAGTTTTAACATAGTTTCTTTTAATGGAGCATGGTATAGTTGGTACTCCTGGTTCTCCAGGTTTCTTTGGTATTCCACCCTTAAAAGTATAATTAGCAAGCATGGTGGAAATTTCAGCTTCCGGTATCTTTCTCTTATTTGTAACAATATCCTTCATATACTTAGCATAAGGATTCATTTTAAGCATATCGGTCAAACCCATACGCAAAAAGATAGGTCTAATCATTTCACCAAAGCGCTCAAAATCCTCATCATCCCTTTTCTTGGATGGTTTAGGAGGAAAAGGCATGGGTTTCTGAACCCATGGTTCTCTTTCTTTACCGTGCTTCCTAGCAACAAAGTCTCTCTTATCATAACGTTGATTCTTTGATTGTGGGTTATCAAGATCAACAACAGGTTCAATTTCTACATCATTATTATTTCTAGGTTGAGCATCAACATGAACATCATCATTAACATTATCACTAGGTTCATGTTCATTACCAGATTGGGTTTCAGCATCAGAGATAGAAATATCATTAGGATTCTCAGGTGTGTCTACAACAGGTTCACTAGAAGCATGCAAAGTCCTATCATTTTTCTTTTTCTTCCTCTTAGAAGGACTAGGTGCATCAACGTTATTTCTCTGAGAATCCTTCTCAATTCTTTTAGGGTGGCCCTCAGGATATAAAGGTTCCTAAGTCACTTTACCTCCTCTAGTTGCAACTCTAACAACAAAGTCATTATTCTTACTATTCAATTCATTGAGCAAATCATTCTGAGCTTTAAGTACTTGTTCTACTTGAGTGGTAACCATAGAAGCATGTTTACTAATAAGTTTAAGTTCACCTTTAACATTAGCTATATAATCACCCAAGTGTTCAAGCATATCAGCATTGTGTTTCAATTGTCTACCAACATAAGCATTAAAATCTTCTTGCTTAACGATAAAGTTATCAAATTCATCCAAACATTGGCTAGCAAACTTAGCAGGAGAGGTTTCAGCTTTATCATATCTATAGAGAGAGTTTACATTTACTACCTATGTCAGGTTATCGAGACCATGTATTTCTTCAACAGGAGGTAAATTCTTAACATCTTCAGCTTTTATACCTTTTTCTTTCATAGATTTCTTTGCCTCTTGCATATCTTCAGGACTGAGAAATAGAATACCCTTTTCTTCGGAGTTGGCTTAGGAGTTGGTTCAGGAAGTGTCCAATTACTTTCATTGGTCAACATATTATTCAATAGAATTTCAGCTTGATCAACTGTTCTTTCCCTGAAAACACAACCAGCACAACTACCCAGGTGGTCTCTGGAAGCATCGGTTAGTCCATTATAAAAGATATCAAGCATTTCATTTTTCTTGAGAGGATGATCAGGCAAAGCATTAAGTAATTGGAGAAGCCTCCCCAAGCTTGTGGGAGACTTTCTTCTTCAATTTGCACAAAATTATATATTTCCCTTAAAGCAGCTTGTTTCTTATGAGCGGGAAATATTTAACGGAGAAGTAGTAAATCATATCCTAGGGACTACGCACACAACCAGGATCAATAGAATTAAACCATATCTTAGCATCACCCTTTAATGAGAACGGAAATAATTTAAGGATATAATAGTAGTGAGTTTTCTCATCATTGGTGAATAGGGTAGCTATATCATTTAATTTAGTAAGATGTGCCACAACAGTTTCAGAATCATAGTCATAGAAAGGATCAGATTCAACAAAAGTAATTATATCAGGATCAACTGAGAAATCATAATACTTATTAGTAATAAAGATAGGTGAAGTAGCATAAGCAGGATCATATTTCATTCTAGCATTCAGAGATTTGTCTTTCAGCTTAGCTAATAGTTTCTTAAGATCACTTCTATCATTGCAGGCAAGAAAGTCTCTAGCAATTTCTTCATCCATAACATAACCTCAGACACAACAGGCAATTCATATCTAGGGGGAGAATCTTCATCATAACTTTCATCAATATTATCAGTTTCAATAATTTCATTCTCTCTAGCCCTAGCAAGTTGTTCATCAAGAAATTCACCTAGTGGCACAGTAGTATCAAGCACAGAAGTAGTTTCATCATAAGTATCATGCAAAGCAGAAGTGGCATCATCAATAACACGCGACCTATCAGAATCAATAACAGCAGTAGGTGTCGCAAGTTTACTCATAACATAAGGTGAATCAAGTCCAGAGCTACATGGCAGTTCCTTACCTCCCCTCGTAGTTGAGGGAAAAATCTTAGTTCTTTCGTCTTTCAAGTTCCTCATAGTGACCAGCAGATATAAATCCCAAGTGACTCAAAGAATAGAGCTATGCTCCCCGGCAACGGTGCCAGAAAATGGTCTTGATAACCCACAAGTATAGGGGATCGCAACAATTTTCGAGGGTAGAGTATTCAACCCAAATTCATTGATTCGACACAAGGGGAGCCAAAGAATATTCTCAAGTATTAGCAGCTGAGTTATCAATTGAACCACACCTGGAAAATTAATATCTGCAGCAAAGTATTTAGTAGCAAAGTAATATGATAGTAGTGGTAACGATAACAAAAGTAATATTTTTGGGTTTTATAGTGATTGTAACAGTAGTAACAGAAAAGTAAATAAGCGAAGAACAATATATGAAAAGCTCGTAGGCAATGGATCGGTGATGGAGAATTATGTCGGATGCGATTATTCATGCAACAATTATAACATAGGGTGACACATAACTAGCTCCAATTCATCAATGCAATGTAGGCTTGTATTCCAAATATAGTCATATGTGCTTATGGAAAAGAACTTGCATGACATCTTTTGTCCTACCCTCCCGTGGCAGCGGGGTCCTATTGGAAACTAAGGGATATTAAGGCCTCCTTTTAATAGAGTACCGGACCAAAGCATTAACACATAGTGAATACATGAACTCCTCAAACTACGGTCATCACCGGGAGTGGTCCCGATTGTTGTCACTTCGGGGTTACCGGATCATAACACATAGTAGGTGACTCTAGACTTGCAAGATAGGATCAAGAACTCACATATATTCATGAAAACATAATAGGTTCAGATCTGAAATCATGGCACTCGGGCCATAATGACAAGCATTAAGCATAGCAAAGTCATAGCAACATCAATCTCAGAACATAATGGATACTAGGGATCAAACCCTAACAAAACTAACTCGATTGCATGATAAATCTCATCCAACCCATCACCGTCGAGCAAGCCTACGATGGAATTACTCACGCACGGCAGTGAGCATTATGGAATTGGTGATGGAGGAAGGATGATGATGACGGTGGCGATGGATTCCCCTCTCTGGAGCCCCGAATGGACTCCAGATCAGCCCTCCCAAGAGAGATTAGGGCTTGGCGGCGGCTCCGTATCGTCAAATGCGATGAATCCTTCTCTGATTTGTTCTCCCCGAACACGAATATATGGAGTTGGAGTTGAGGTCGGTGGAGCGTCAGGGGGCCCATGAGGTATGGGGGCGCGCCTAGGGGGGGGGGGTAGGCGCGCCCCCACCCTCATGGACAGGGTGTGGGCCCCCTGACGTGGATTCTTCTTCCAGTATTTTTTATATATTACAAAAATAATCTCCATTGATTTTCAAGTCATTCCGAGAACATTTATTTCTGCACAAAAATAACACCATGGCAATTTTGCTGAAAACAACGTTAGTCCGGGTTAGTTCCATTCAAATCATGCAAGTTAGAGTCCAAAACAAGGGCAAAAGTGTTTGCAAAAGTAGATACGACGGAGACGTATCAGCCGACCAGGGCCAGGCCCACCTCTCTCCTAGGTAGTCTCAACCTTCCCTGTTGCTCCGCCACAAAGATCCACCCAGAGGGCCATCGGGACAAAGGTCCTTTCAGCCCCCAATCCGTGAATCACTCGTGGGTACTCTACAAGCCGACCCGTCTTTAGTCATCACATGTATCATGTATAAGATATATAATATATACCCGTGATCACCTCCCTAGTGATCACGGCCCGATAGTATAGCATGGCAGACAGACAAGAAAGTACGGTCACTGATGATAAACTAGCATCCTATACTAGGCATTTAGGATTGCAGGTAAGGTATCAACAACTGTAGCAACAATGACAGGCTATGCAACAGAATAGGATTAACTGATAATAGTAACATGCTACACTACTCTAATGCAAGTAGTAGAGAGAAGAATAGGCGATATCTGGTGATCAAGGGGGGAGGGGCTTGCCTGGTTGCTCTGGCAAGAAGGAGGGGTCATCTTCGATGTAGTCGAACAGACGAACATCGGCAACGGTCTCGGAGTCTACCGAAAATAAGTAACGGAGGGGAACACAATAAATAACAGAGCAATCAAATGTAACACTGAGCAAGATGCGGCAATACTTGTGCTAGGGGTGACCTAACATAGGGACAGGTGACACCGGTGAAAGGGGAAACATCTGGGAAAGTATCCCCGGTGTTTTGCGTACAAATGAACTGGAGGGGGAAAGTTGCGTGTTCGCTTTGCTAGGGATGTGTGGCGGACGAACGGGCTGCGTATTCGGATTTGTCTCTTCGTTCTAAGCAACTTTCATGTACAAAGTTTTTCCATCCGAGCTACGGTTTTTTTATTTTTTAAAGATTTAATCATTTTTAGAATTTATTTAATTATTTTAGATCAACATTATACAGAATAGTGTTTGCTGACATCACCATGATGTTAGTAGTCAACTATGACCGTTGACTGGTCAAACTGACACACGGGGCCCGTTTGTCATAGACTGTTTAATCTAATAGGGTTTAACTAATCTAATTACTGTTTAATTAATTAACACTAGTTAATTAGGTTAATTAAACATAATTAATTTAATTTAATTAATTATTTAATATTTAATATTTTTTATTCTTTTTTTATAAATCGTTCTGGGGGTGGGCCCCACTGTCATATGCCCTATGGGCCTTAACGGGCACGGGCATTTGGGTGCGGGCGAAAGGAGCCCCGAGGGCGGCCGAACCCGGGCGTCGCCGCTGGGCAGTGGCTGGACGGTGGGGAGCGGCAGGGGCGAGCACGCGCATGGGCGGCGAGGGCGGCGGCGGTGCGCGGGGAGCGGCGGGGAGAGCGGCCGCGGGGTGGGCGCGGCCTAGCGCCGGCACGGGTAGCGAAGGCGGCCGTGAGGAGCGGCGTTGGCCCATGGCCGCAGGCGACGTCAGGGGAGGCGAGGCACGGCGCGGGGTCAGGCTGCGCGTGCGGCGATGCAGCGAGGCACGCGGGCGAGTGAGGCGGAGGGGCGCGGGCAAGCCCGGTAGGGGCGAAGGCGGCCGGCGCAAGGCGAGGTGGTCGCGGTTGCGCGGT
>NC_041382.1:570123694-570128805 GCF_002162155.2 Triticum dicoccoides
AGCAGGGGGGGGGGGTTCTCTTTTATTTTGTTTGCTTTCCTTTTACCTTTTCATATTTTCTTTTATTCTGTTTTATTTTACTTTTAATTCTTTAGCTTTGTGAAATAAGACAATAACTCTTAAATTAATGTCTCAAAATAACCCACTGCCTTAAAAAGTTTGGTGACTAAATAATCTGGTTTAACATTTGTTTATTATTTTAAAAGCATTCAAATAATTGTATTTGCTTCTATTTTGTTTAGTTTAGTGCATTTAAACCTTTTATGTTAATTTGGATTCATCACCATAATCATCTATGATTTATTTGCTACACTTCGAACATTTTAGACTTGACTTTTGAAAAGTTTTCCCGTTTGACTTCATTTTAAATTTGAATTTTGAAATGGTTTTGAATCAACGCGAGTTTAACAACAGTAATCGAGGTGACGTGGAATCATTATCAGAGGGTTACTGTAGCTTAATTATTCGGGCGTCACAATTCTCCTCCACTATAAGAAATCTCGTCCCGAGATTTAGGAGGGGGAGTAAGGGGAAGGGATTAGGTTACGAAATTCTAACGAATCTTCTCGGTTGTGGTTGCTCTTCTTGAAGAAGTTGACTGCTTCCGTTGATGTCATCATTCCTTAGCTTCGGGTTATCAGGATAAGCCATTAGCCTTTCTTGGTGAACTTCATCGTACTTACAAATAAGAAAGGGGCAGCCCGACAACGATAGAATGCTATCAGGGGAAATCATCTGGGGGTTATCCCATGAATGATCACATGAGTAACTCTCGAATTGGTCGAATGGAACACATCGAGAGCCGAGCAAGAAGGTATGGTAAGAATTTCAAGTGGCTAGTCAATCATTCGTTGCCTAAAACAGAGTGCGAAAGGGTTTTAGAGCAACGGGAATAAGTATTATGTCTGATACCAGAATTAATGATCTCTTGGAAGGTGGATCGTGAATTACATACAAAGCCAAGCATGAGGAATAACCTTTAGGAGTTGGGGTGTACAGGAGAGTCAAGTTTCGATCCTGTGGAACTGTAGGTTATGGGCCCACCATGTGGGTTAAAAGTAGGAGGAACGGTGACATCTTGCATGGTCGGGATAGCAAGGCATGTCAGAGGGTAGCCCGTCAGTTATGTCGGCAACAACGTCGGTACCAAGGACGAGGGACAAAGAGAACCATTTTCCTGCTTGTTGAATGAGGCGGACCAGTAGGCAGAGTTCTCGTGCATCGGTGGCTACCAGAATGTCATCAACAATGGTAGCATGGTCTTGCTGACAGAATTGTACATCGAAGTGTTTACATAAGCAGGAGAATATTACTGCTTAGATCATATAGATCACAAGAAAGGTTAAACCAAACAATGGAAAGAAACATATGATTATCAGATTAAACAGAACAATGGAAAGGAAAATGTGTTTAAACACATATTCCAAAGGTATATCCTTCCTAAGGACAAGCTGAGCATGATATCCATGACAAGATATAATGTAGAAAACTCTTTAGGTAAGGGGAGAGAAATTTCATGACATTACCCATACAACGGTGTTTGGATAATTGAGCAGGAAACATTTAACATTGGGCTCCAAAATGTTCTTGTTGAAAATTGGAGTACCATAGACATGCTTCGAGATAGCATTGACATGGTCAACAGGTGAAGATCAGACTTTGGAAACTCAAAGGATCCATCAGGAATAACTTATAGAATAAGTCTTACAATTTCCTCAGGGAAGAATGGTTAGCCTTGCTAAAAAGAAAGAACTATAACAATAGGTCCTCCGGTCAGGTGAGCTAGGCATAACATCACCTTGTCGAGTCAAATACTAATGTTATAACTCTTGGAAATATGTTCTAACAATGCTATATGACAAAGATTTAGATCTGATTGGTGTCAGGATACCTCAGACTCAGGATGCCTGAGAAGAAAAAGGTGCGACACAAATTGACGAGATGACATTGTAGATTCTCGGGAAATGAACTATGGAAGCGAGTTCCAAAACAAGAGTTCATCATTAAACCAAGAAGAGGATGAGGAGGTGGCTAATGGACTCAGCGACAATTCATTGAGATTTCCAAAAAGATGGATGTCCACAATTATGTGAACAAGGAGATAACATTTGTCAGATCAAATGATATAGTGATGTATGCTCGAGGAAAACATGCACAATTTAGACATTGGTTGAAAGGTGCACCCGAATTATGGGCTTAGGTAGCAAGATCAATGATAGATGGGTGATTCGATATCCAATACACAAAGAATGTAACTATCGTTCATTAACTTACAAGCAATAGGGTTGCTAGAAGTTTTGAATTTTTCACATCATAGTCCATTTGTCGGTATTCCGGTTGGAACACGGGGACCAAGAAAAGAATGGTGATGTCAGAAGCATCACTTGTGTCAATAATTCATAAGAGGTGGTGAAATTCTCATGACATAGTTGACATAAAATATGGTAATATTTCAAGGTAAAGAAGAACAATTGCTGGATAGCAAGGATCTCAAGGTATAACACAAAGCACGAACAAGTTTGTGTTGAACAAAAGGCAATAAAGTGGTCGATGATAAGACAAATCATTGAGAGCAAAGGGTGGTATCTCTCATCATAAATTCAATTGATATCCTGGAAGGAGCCAAAATGTTGACGATGATCACGACACATTTGTCGAGAGATTTCATGAAGATGTAATTGATCAGCGATGGCATCAAGTCAAAGGAATGATGAAGCGCAAGTTTATTGGAACCATGTGTATGACACAAACTCGGAACCAAGCTTGTTGTTTAAGGTTAAATGATATGCCAAGTAAGATCGACGTAAGCTTAGCTCATCACCGAATATTGTGCTTCGGGCCGGACCAGGTAGCACTGTTAAAAAGTTGCACGATAATGATATAGCCGATCAGGCTAGGAATGACTTGAAGGATTAATAAACTCATAAACGATGAAGATTACTTAGAGCCATTGAATCGAAGTGCGGAATCAATTCACCTATCGGTGTTCTAGAGTGACTAATAACTCAGAACCCGAGGGAAATCTGAAATCGGGGAGAAGCAATACTAGATGAAGCCGCATAGGAAGCAACACAGTTCTTTGATATTATCGAGATACCATAGGGGAATACTCAAAGGTAGAGTAGAATCGAGGTTGGGTAGGCATATTGATCTGCAGAAGACAAGCGATTTAACTTGTCCGAGAAATGGGATCAAAGAAAAACAATCATGGTCGGAACCACGGTTGCAAAGGACCAAGCATAGATACAAGATGAACTTATAATAGGGGGGTTATTATTATTACAAGAAGCTTCCATGATAAGTTCCACATCGGGTCCATGGGCATGAACACAAAGTTCAAGGTCGACTCCCACTTCTGCAATGCATAACCTTTCATTCACTTTTCATTTTTTGAAAATGTTGTAATGTTGAAAAAAAATTGGCGAAGCAACAAAAGAGTATGACTCGTGGAAACTTTCGGGTTCATACGGTTTGGGGAAGGCATAGGTTCAACCCATCGGGGCATCTTAGGAGCATAAACCACAAATTTCAAGAATAAATAACACAAGCTCGATAGTAGAGCATGCTTGAGAAAGCATAGGATACAATTTACCAAAGGCATTATGTATCCGAGGAAAGGCTCACAAGCTTATTGAATATGAAGGACGTTGTCGGATAAAATCTAACAAAGGGTCGGGTGGTCCACAAGGGATCTGATGTGAGCATCAGTACTCAACCAACGGAAGAAAGAATGTAAGGAGATCAGATTATAGAAACAACTGACTAACTCAAGGCTCAATTTGCAAAGTAATTATGAATTCCAAGACAAGGGATCAGAAGCAATGCTCTGATTAAGGATGGATAGGTAGAATAGCCTTAGGGGTACAATCGATGGCGATTTGATTGGTTGAGATCCAGCACATGTTAAAATGATGTCTGAGTCGGAAGGATGAATTCTAGGACCTGATTGAGGATTGCGAGCATTCGCAACATATTGTATAAACGCACTCAAAATGATAATGACAAAGGATGACAATAAGATTACTGGACTTATGGTATTAACCATAATGCAAGCAAGCAAGAAATTCAAGAACAATAGGGTGTTGAGGATTTCCTGAGGAACGAATGGTATTACGAAGACTTTTGGGAAGTACATGAATCAACTGAGGATGAGCGGATACTCGATAGGTGCACAAAATTGTCCGTAGGGGTACTCAAGTGACAAGGAACTGCAAGGCAGTAAGATCAAAGGATTCTCAGAACAACGGAGAGTAGTTCGGGGCATCTTGTAATAACAAGATCAATGGGATTGAATATAAGAATGGTAGGTGTATGCAGTTATCAATAAGGATATTTCGATGGTAGGGAATTAAAAAAGCAACGGGGACAAAGTCTTATAAGAAAAACATAAAGTATCCTCGGAATCTTCTAGTGCAGCAGTCGACCATCGGTAATAAGATGCTCTCCGGGTGAAAGTGATCTCGAGATCCTAATGTTAGATTTAATAAAATTCATTTAACCCGAATAGAAGAGATCGGAGTCCCAGAGTATAGACGAGGAATAAAAGATCTTAATACCACCCAATGGCGACGTGGGCCCATGGGCTGCACAGCCAAGTTAGTAAAACAGTTTTCATCGACTAGACTCAACTTTGGCCAAGGAGTGTGGAAGGGGGATCCTTATAGGAAGTCGGGTCTGATACCAACTTGTGACGCCCCCAATTTGACCATACGCTAATCATACATGCAAATGTGTACGATCAAAATCAGGGACTCACGGGAAGATATCACAACACAACTCTAGACACAAATTAAAATAATACAAGCTTTATATTACAAGCCAGAGGCCTCGAGGGCTCAAATACATAAGCTAGAAAACACAAGAGTCAGCGGAAGCAATAATATCTGAGTACATACATAAGTTAAACAAGCTGCCATAAGATGGCTAGCACAAACTAGGATACATATTGAAAGAGGCGCATGCCTCCTACCTGGGATCCTCCTAAACTACTCCTGGTCGTCGTCAGCGGCCTGCACGTAGTAGTAGGAACCTCCATGTAGTAGGAGTCGTCGTCGGTGGTGGCGTCTGGCTCCTGGACTCCAACATCTGGTCGCAACAACCGGGTATAGAAA